>NW_017893447.1:16820-68858 GCF_001540865.1 Ananas comosus
ACGGCTACGATTGCCAATTAGAAAAGCTCTCATCTCGCGAACTTTCCCTAGGCATAATTCGTTCTGCCATCGAAGAGTGTGGTTCGATTACCAGTTACCCGTCGCTCGGCATTAGAAAATAATTTATCTTAGATCTCGCGCTCTATTACCAATTGAAAGTTTTGAGGAGCCGCAAGGATCTATCTAAGATTGTATTAATCACCATAGAGGGGGAATTAGCGTGAAACAGCCAAAAACCACATAATCTCGATGCAATAAAAACAAATTGCGAAAAATTAAAAAGCACACCCGAGATTCTAGTGGGAAACTCCCAACTTGGAGAAAAACCCACGGGAGCCAAACACCGAAAAAATTATTCACTAAGAAAAAGATTACAAGTGATTCGCGACTCCACGGACTCAACCTCTGTTAACCTCTATGAATCTTCCGCGCTACCTATCCGGTTTGTCCACACCCTCACGGTTCGAAGTCCACGAACTGCTCCACTTCGAATCCCTACGAAGCTTCAATCACGCCGAATCCACGACGCCACTCGAATCGCACCAGCTAACGATCCGAATCCACGAACCGCCTTTCCAATGTAGCCTTGTAGTTCGGCACGCGAATCCATGCACGCCGTCATGAAAAGCATTCATGATTATGCGTGATCGCTTCCGTAGGAGTACGTAGCAAAACCAGGAATAGAACTCCAAGCGACGGCAGATTCAACGACATATAAGAATGCGAAATGATAATCTCGATTTGATCTAAAAGGTAATTTGTTTAGAAATCGGTTTTACTATGAAATCGCGTAGCCTCTAGGCTTTCTCAAAACATGGTATTCTTTATGATGCCTTATAAGTTAGAGAACCAAATAAGCTTATTTTATAGCACTTTAGAATCAAAACAGCAGTAGGATAAAAGAGTTTCTTCCAAAATCAAGCACCTTGTACCGAACAAGGAAAAGCTGTCCAAGGTAATGCCCATGACGGAAGATTTTTCTACCAAGCTTCATGTACCTGGGGATAGGCTGCCAGCTTGTACCGGAACGGGCTGTACCGTACAGCAATGATTGGTTGTACCGGAACAACCAGTCAATATACTTTTCTGCACGCAAAAGCTGATGTCTGTACCGCTGAACATAGAAAATCCTTGGACCGGTACATACAATGCAATTTTTCACTGAAAATTGCATTGTTTCGAGCTTTACAGCTCCTTAGAAACTTTCTAATCAATTACAACTTGAAACAATCGATTCTAAAATCTATAATTAAGTATGAATCACCATAATCAAGATATAAAACTGACTATAGCATCGTGATTCAATGTATTTGCGTAGTTTTGCGTCCTTTCGCGATCTCGAAGTCTGATTCTTGATCTTCAATACTCCGCTCCGGACTTCTTCAAAGACTCCTACTCGACCACAAAACTTGCCAACACATAGACCTAACACTAGGAGTTGGTTCTCCCCCACGTTGTTTTGGGGTAGTTCTTAGGTTCGCACGTGAGCGGCAGCGCGCGCGAGGCAAGGCGTAGCTCCATAGATAGCGCCCTACCCCGAGAGACGCAGAGATAACGGTATCCCGAGTCGCATAGCCTAGGGTAAGGGAATGAAAAGGAACAAGAGTTTATTAAAACTGTAAATAAGGTGATGTAATTAACATTGAATTGCATTTGGATGAAAATGGAATGATATATTGAGAGGTAAAATGCATGAAATGGGCGAATGCCTTGTAATAAATAGGATGTGTTATGTTTGCTTGATAGCCTTCCATTTGCAATCTATGATTGAGATATTTCATTGGTTTGAACCAGCTTGTATTATTTGATTGCGACGCCTAGGACGTACAGGGAAACTCTGTCCCGTTCTGGCGGTCTTGTCGCGTGCCGTCCACGACCACCGACAATATAGGCGGGCGGGGCGTGACCAAAAACTGTGCGTGCTTTTCTTGAATTAGTTTTATACCTACTCCTATCGTTGCTGATTTGCGTGCCCTAACATTACTAACTCACTAACCCGTTCTCAAATTGTCACACAATTATGCGACTCTATACGAAAACGCAGATCTGCGAGGTGAATAATATCCTTCATTATTATTCTCACTTTATTTGCGAAACTTTGCTTATTATCTTTTTGCACTCCATTGATGAAGAACTCAATTGGTCGATAAACCATTAGCATTATTAAGCACCTTCTCTTATTAGGGGCCAGTGCAAATGTAGGAATAGTCAATAAGTCCCGTGTCTTAACTAACCTTATAGAGCTCTTGAAGATTTAAATTATATCTTCCTATATAGTCTCCCAAAAGTTTGGAAAAATAATATATGAAGGCGGTCAGGCCGCGGGCTTATCTTCTCCCAAAATGTGAAACATTGCTTTTTGATTTCCTCTATAGTGAATGATGTGTAAGCATTTCTCTGAATTTCTAATAATCTTTCCCTAAAGAGCTGCTCGATCTCCAATCAAAGAATTTTAATTATCTTGTCAGAGCCAAAAATATTCTTGAACCTGTTATGTCAAGATACATCTTCTCTTCATCTTGAATAGAAAATTTCTACCATTGTCTATCAATGCATCCAATTGATTATAGCAACTTGCCAATTAACCATCACATGGAAGATTTCATGTTACCATCGGCCATTCCAAACTTTTGTGCCTAGTTTTCATAGTATTCCTTGCGCCAATTATGCTTATGCCATTATTCTTTTAATAAGAGTATTTTCTTCTCATCCATTGTTCGTATTGCTTAGATGCTTGATGTTCTTCAAGATATCTAGCTTCTGTATTTCATCTATTATTTTTCTTAGCTCTTAAGATGCTCAGAAGTTGGAGACACCATTCTTTAAATCTGCTATGTTGCAGTGCCTGCTTAGCTTTATGAAGTCCAATTATACATAATCTATTGTGTGGTTTCTCTTGTCCACCAGATCGGACTATTCAGCATAAAAATCCTTCATGGGTAGCTACACTTCCTCAAACTAAACATTCGATTGCAGGATAGACGCTGCATAGTAATAGTATGTGGTGAAATGATCTGAGGTGATCCATGAAGCAGTGATCAACTTGCAAGGGCAAAAGTAATTGATCATCTTTTATAGACAAAAGAAGATATCAAGGCAAGGGATATGTGTAATAAACTGACTTTTGCCAAATTGCGGAGTTCGAGTAATTGTGGAATGGTGTGTGGATCACTCCTACATGTTCTAAAAGAGTTAGAACAGTGTTTGGACAAGTTAGAGGATGATTGGAATGCTTAAAGCAAGAAATTGCATTTGATCTGCGAAATCGCATTTTCTGCTTGCTGCTACGCGTAGCAGCCTTACTGTAGCCGTACAAGTGGCAGATTCGTGGCAGCAAGGCTTTTTGGTCATTTCACATCTTGGCCATATCTATTTGAACCCACGCACGTCTCTGAGGCTCAGTGGAGGGTTTACTAGATGGCCAGGAATACCTTGCGCTTTTTTCTCTCTCTCTCTAGGGTTTTTCTCTCTCTTACATAGAAATTCGCACCGAATTCGCTCGATTTCTTCGCCTCGTTGTTTCGCTGCCTTCGACGTGGTCGCCAGAGCTATTTTCGGACGAGGGAAGGAGTGTTCTTTGGAAGGTTCCTTGCGCTCTGAACCAGCAGGTCACCTGCGTTGGAAGTGAGAAGGTAATCGACTCGACTTTTCGCCAGTTAATCGACGTTGCTATCGTCGATTTGCGTATATGATTTTGGGTTTGCTTCTAGCTGCTTTAGTCTGAGTTTTCAGCCAATTAAAGTTGGATTAATTAGCTGTGAAGCAACTTTTTAGACAGGATAAGATACTTAAGCTTAATTGGAAATTTAGCCATTTCTAGAAGCGAAAATCGGAATTAATGCACTAAGTTGTGCGAATTGACGCAAATTGGAATTTGTTCTTCGGCCGCAGGTCTTTCGAGCTTCGTTAGAGCTAAATCTGTGCCTCTTAGAAGCTAGTTTGGACGCGAGGTGTTCTAACCAGGGTAAGCAGGAATTTCTGTGTTAAAATCCATTTTCGCAAGACATTGAACCATAAAAAGGTTATACATACATTTTGACCGTTGTTTGTTATTGTTCGCAGCGAGATCGCGATCGAGCTTGGATCGTCTTCGATTGCCTTAGTGAGGACTCTTCGGAGGTTACAGCTTGAGGTATTCACTAGCCCCAAACAGGGATTTAAGGTATAACTCGTTTACTACAGTGGAATTTAGCCGACAATCCGCATATTCGGTATTATTTTACGCGGGTTGATGTTTGTGTTCAGCAAGGATTTATGAGATCAAGGTGACTGATCCTGGGGATCCTTTGCGGACTGATTTTGGAGCTTAGCACGGAGGTGGTTTACCTAACCAGAGCAAGTGAAAGCTCGTGTGCTATTTACTATATGTTTATAGAAGTGGCATAATTGTATTGCCTATAGTGATGGTTCAAGCGGACTCGAATCCGTCTCATGACGTGTGATATCTCTCTTGGGTTTGGAAAGCTATTGAATTTGGTTGGGAGCACCCTACCGAAGTTGTCAATAACGCTACCGTTCCTAAACCACGGAACAAGTGGACAAAAGATGAAAATGAGTCATCTTCGTTTAACGGCAAGGGCATAAACGCTTTATTTAATGCATTGTCACAAACGGAGTTTACTCGTGTTTCGGCATGCGAAACGGCAAAAGAGATTTGGGATACTCTACAAGTTACGCATGAAGGAACGAGCTTAGTAAAGGTCCAAAAATTGCAAATGCTCACTAGCAAGTTTGATTCAATTTCTATGGACGAAAATGAGACCTTTACCGAGTACTATACGCGTCTACAAGACGTTGTGAATACATGTGCTAACTTGGGAGAGAAAATCCCGGATTCAAAGGTTATTAGAAAAATTCTCCGAACTCTTCCGAAACGCTTTCGGGCAAAGGTTGCCGCGATTGAAATGGTTAAGCATCCGGACGAGATGAAAGTCGATGAATTAGTAGGCGCTTTACAAACGTATGAGATGACTTTTCCTACTAATCAATCTTCTTCCAAGTCTTTCTCTAAAAGCACAGGGATTGCATTAAAGTCGACGAAGGAGGAAGATGAGGATTCGAATTCCGACGGAGAGATTTCACTTGCCGACTTCGAACATCAACTTGCACTTCTAAAGAAGAAGTTTCGTCGGAATTTCCGGAACAAGAATAAATTGGACAAGGCTTCATCGTCTAAGCGACAATCTTTTTCTAAATCATCTACATCTTCTAAATCTAAGGATCGGAAACTTGCAAAGCATTCAAAAGAAAAGGATGAATTTGAAGGAGAAATCCAATACTACAAATGCAAATGCTACGGCCATATTGCAACGGATTGTCCTTCGAAGAAGGCTTATAAGCAAAAGGCTTTGCAAGCAAAAACTTGGGATGACTCTTCTTCTAGTGAATCATCTTCAAGTGACGAAGAAGAGAGTGATCACATTGCTTTATTTACTAACACTTCTCTGCCTTCGTCTAATGTTGTGTGTTTATCCTCGATTGCCACTAATTCCAATATTTCTCTTTCTTCGCATGATTCTTCGAGCGACAATGGCGAAAGTGAGGAGGAATCAAATGACGACGACATTGCGGAAGCATACAATCAACTTCTTATCGAATCAAAGAAGATGGCTAAACTGAATAAGAAGTTGAGGCGTCGTTTGTTGAATCTTGAAGAGGATAACAACAACTTGAAGACCACGAACAAAGCTCTCGAGGAGGAAAGGGAATCAATTTTGAAGAATAATTCGGACCTCCAAGAGAAGCTCAATGAAGCGGAATCAACGGTCAAATCATCTAAAGACAAGATTGAATTTTTGGAGCATCAATTTCATGAATCGCACAAATCCAATCAAGTCTTGACCGATCAAGTTCGTCAACTCCAATCCGATCTTCAACAATTTTCTTCGGGATCAAAGAAGTTGGACAAAATGCTTGGATTGGGTCAAACAAGCAAATTGGGCATTGGATATGAACGGACATATGTTGAGAAGGATCAAACGGCAACATCTAAAGTCTCAACAACTTTAAAAGGCAAAGTGTGTCATCGATGTGGCATCAAAGTACACATCAAAAGGAATTGCCCGAACAAAAAGGGCAAGTCACAATTGGTAACTTCAAAACATCCATCGGCTTCATCTACTATTCGACATCCCCCACGGAATCAAAAGCAAAATCAAGTAAGTCGAGTAGTTCGAGAGAACCAGACTTCTAATGCACAACGCCAAGTTCATGCAAAACAGGTGCATAAGCCTCAACGACAAATTCAACCGAAGCCTCAACTGAAGAAACCACCAACGGTTGATCAAAAGTCTAAATAAACGGTACCTAACGTCGACAAGTCGAGAAAACCAACGATACGACAAGTTTGGATCCGGAAAGGTGATATCTTTCCTTGTTCCTCGTCCTAGTCATTTTGATCTTTAGTGTAATGCTTTGATTTGTGTTTGTTGCATAATTTTATTCATTGCATTACATGTTTGAATGATTTTTGATGCATTGAATTTTTGTTTATTTAAAAATCATTTTGAGGAAATGTGTTTAGGAATTCAAAATTTTCGAGAAAAGAGAAGATTGAGATTCATGATCTTGGAGAGAGAAATTTTTTTAAAACGGTGTTTTTCTTTACAATCATATTAAGTTAAATTCATATTAATTATCATCTTTACTCCACTATTTATTATTTTGGCGATAATTTATTATATGATTTCTTATTGCATATATTCATCAAAATTTTGGAATCAAATTTGATCTCTTGATGATTAATTCATCTTGGTTGTGAGTGTTGGATATGATGAATGGATATTCTCTAATTGACTAAAATTTGTCAAAATTATTTTCAATTGTGAGATTGTCTAATTTAGGGGGAGTTTGAAATTGTTTAAAAATAAAAAAAGGAAACTCCTATGTTTAAAAGATGTGGAAAGAGTTATATCCAAAAGGAGTGTGAAAACTACCACCACATATAGGAAAGAGCTACCACCCCGGTCGTCCGGCAAGTGTGTGGAGCTACCACATGAAGATTGAATTATTTAACCAAAAAAGGGTAAAAAAAAAATAAATATTTTAGATTTTTTTTTTTTCAGAGTAATAAAGTGTTAGTTTGAAAAAGATGCTCAAAGAGTCACCCCCGGTATCATGTTAGTTAAATCTCTATTTTGAACGTGTTGCGACAAATTGGTGTCAATTTTTGTTGAATTTCTAAAAAATTATTTTTCATCAACTTACATCTTGATGGTTTTGAATCATTAAATTATTTTTGATATTGAAATTTTGATGTTTCGATGCGTTTTGAAATTTTATAATATCTTATTTTCATTATAATGATTTTTGGAGTAAAAGCCTTAATTATATGAATTTAATTTAAATTTGATGGGTTTTTAAAGGATATTTTTCGAAAAAATTTTTTTTCACATTTTGGTCCTTGTACCGGTACAAGAAACCGTGTTCCGGTACAAGGTCTGCGGCTGAGCGGCTTATAACCGGGTATAACGCTTCGATCTCTCTCAAATCTCAACCTTTTTCAAAAATTTTTGTTCCTGAGAGCTCCAGCGACTCTTCTTCAACCGTTCTACACGTTTTCCTCTTGGATTTGTAAGTGATTTACATCAATTTGTGAGTTTTTATCCCGATTTTGCTATTTTCACTGTTTTTGCGGGATAAGGGTTTGATCTCTGTTCTAATCCGTTTTTGATACAATTTTTTGCTATAGATTAGTGTCTTAGGCTATTAACTTGCTTGTAGAACACTTGAACAACATTAAAACAAGTTATTTTTCGCTGATATAAGATTTATGATCTAATATGCATGTAATTTCGAGATTTTTCAAAAAGTTCGATTTTTGCTGAAATTTTTTGCATGATCTGGTTAGAAATAGCATTTGTATGCATTCTATTGTTATTAGAAATTTTTTCGCTATTTTTACAGATTTTTTTAAAAATTTTGTTCATCTATGCAATTTTTTATATAGGAAAATGGCGTTTTTGCTCGTATTGGTGTTGTTGGTGCTAATGGCTGGGAGACGGAGCCGTAGTGGTGGTAGAGGTCGTCATGGGGTTTCTAAAAGGACACGCACAACTGAAGAAGCGTCCGGGTCTGATCCGGATTATCAGGCGAGCTCCCCGGAAGAATCTGAAGAACCTATTGCTCGACTTGACAAAGGCAAAGGAATAGCTGGCGAATCATCTCATGGCGGTGGTTCTCATACCCGTGAGGGACGTACAAAACAAGCTGCAGATGTCCCTCCAGCACGGCAAAGGTTGTTTGCGTCGAAGTCGTGCATAGCTGAACGTTTTGTGAACATTAATGATCTGGTTCGGGATGTTCCTGATTTTGGTTGACTGCTACAGCATGCACCTATTGAACCAGTTGGACGAGTCCCTGCCAAGGCTTCTTTCTGTGTAGAACTCATTCGGGAGTTCTATATGAATGGAAAGGTACTTGCTGAAGATGATGAAACAGGCACTTTTATTTTTGAGACTATTGTGCGAAAGAAGAGATTCCCAGTTACCCCCTATGATATTGGAGAGATATTGGGAATGCATGTGGACACTACAGGTCTTCTCTATACGTCAGGAGGATTCCAAGCATCAACTCACATGGGTATCATTCTTGGAGCTATATGCAAAGCCGGTGTTTACATGACTCATGGTTACATTGAATCCAAGGATTTATTGCCTGAGTATCACTTGTTATTCTTGGTTATGAGCTATAATGTTCAACCCACCATTGGCACAAAGAGGATACGTTGGGAGAGATTAGTGTTGCTATATCTACTTGGTCATCCCGAGCAGGCTCATGGATTGAACATCAACATTCCATTTCTGATATGGCAAAGGATGATACACGTGAGTCAGGGTGCCACTCGACGGGATCTACTTCCATTCCCTGTTATGATTACGAGGATTCTTCAAGCAAATGGAGTGGATACATCTTGTGACAAGTATAATGTTGGCCTTGGGCCTATTGACTCAGTGACTTGGGCTAAGCCGGTTAGCACTCTCAAGTCATTCCATCATACCAAACGGCCAACTCCTGAAGCATCTAGCCCAGCACCTCCACCAAGAGCAGCTTCTAGCTCTGCTCCTCCGCCTCCATCCCGAGGGAGTTATGATACTTCATCTAGTTCGGGGGGAGCGACGACATTGGAATCGGTTAAGGATGATTTGCGAAAATTAAAGAAGAAGGTGAACAACATTGGAAGGAAAGTTGAGTCTAGCATCAAAAAGTTTGAATTAAGTATCAAAAGATTGATGGATAAGATGGGGTGTCGACATGATGATATTTTGGAACCTACTCCATCTTCTGCCTCGTATCAGCGGTCATCTTCACGACATCCTCTCATTCCACCGTCTGGTGATGCTCCTGAGGCTGGGGGTTCTGGAGCTGGTGATGATGGTAACGAGGACACGGAGTGATTTCTTCGTCGAGCTTAGTTTTTCTTTCACTACATTTGCTGTTTAGGACGATGTTTTAGATTTGCTTGCTTATCTTTCAGTAGTATATTTTTACCTTCGTTTTAGGCCTGTAACTATGACTAGACTACTCTTGTGCTTTCTAATATGTTTTCTCTCTCTATTTGCTTTATTTTGGCAAATTTTGACAAAAAGGGGGAGAGCGTAGATGGAGGGAGAGAGCATGGATGAACAGGCATTGAACTAAAGCAGAGGATGATGAGTTCAAAAACAAATGTGGAGATATGAATAAAGGGGGAGAAGGCATAAGAATTTAGTGCTAATCATTTTTGAATGAATTGTTTTGCAGGAAATCAAGACTTCAAGACTCCTAGTTGTGTCTAAGTCATAGAGTCTGTTTTAGGAGTTTTGAAATGTATTTTGAGTTTCAAATTGTATTTGGATTACACGCGAGGAGTTCAATGTTTTGGTGATGACAATTGAACTTCGTTTTTTTATAATGTAATTGTTGAGTTTGTGTGTGTTTTGTCACAAAATTGCCAAAGGGGGAGATTGTTAGGTCCTATGTGTTTGCAAGTTTCGTGGGTCGAGTCGGAGTCTTGAAAAAGTCCGGAGCGGAGTATTGAAGATCGAAGAATCCAAGACTTCGAAGAATCGGAAAGGACGCAAAACACGCAAAACATGAATCACGATACTTAGGTAAGTTTTAAATCTTATTTATGGTGATTCATACTTAATTATAGATTTTAGAATCATGTTTTCAAGTTGTAATTGATTAGAAAGTTTCTAAGAGCTTATAAAACTCGAAACAATGCATTTTCAGCGAAAATTGCATTGTTGTACGGTACAAGGATTTTTTGTTCCGGTACAGACATCTGCTTTTGCTGTAGAAAAGTTTGATGGTTGTTCCGGTACAACCATCATTGCTGTACCGGTACAAGCCCTGTTCCGGTACAAGCTGCAGCCTATCCAGGGTACAGAAGCTTCGCAGAAAAATCTTCCGTCATGGTGTACCCTGGACAGCTTTCCTTGTTCCGGTACAAGGTGCTGATTTTGGAAAGAAACTTTTTAATCCTACTCTGTTTTGATTCTAAAGTCTATAAATAAGCTATTGGGGTTCTCTAACTTATTAAGCATCATAAGAATACATGTTTGAGAAACCCTAGAGACTCGGATTTCATACTAAACCTATTTTCTACAAATTAGCCTCTTTAGATCAAATCGAGATATCGTTTCGCATTCTTTATATGTCGATTTGATCTCCGCTTCACTTGGAGTTCTATTCCCTGGTTTTCTACGATACTCCTAAGCGAAGGATCACCATAATCATAATGCTCTTCATGAACGGCGTCATGGATTCGGCGTGAACAAAGGCGGTTCGTGGATTCGGATCGTTGGCTCGTGGATTCGAGTGGCGTCATGAATTCGGCGTGATTGAAGCTTCGTGGATTCGAAGTGGAGGCGTTCGTGGACTCGAACGTGAGGGTGTGGACAACCCGGAGGGTAGCGCGAAGATTCATAGGAGGTTAAGAGAGGTTGAGTCCGTGGAGTCGGTAATCACCTTGTAATCTTTTCTCTTAGTGAATTATTTTTTCGCGTGTTGGTTCCGTGGGTTTTTCTCCAAGTTGGAGTTTTCCCACGTAAATCTCAGTGTGCTTTTTATTTTTCGCATTTATTTTTATTGCATCGAGATTTATGGTTTTTTGCCGTTTCACCTATTCACCCCCCTTTAGGTGATAGATACAATTTAGATAGATCCTTGGGCTCCTCAAAACTTTCACATGGTTCCCAGTGGATACGGCCACCCAAGGGAAAAGCTCGACCGATAGGTCCAAGGAGACACTGCAATATATTAGTCCAACAATATACAACAGATATATATTCAAATTGAAATACATGTCATGCCTCACAATATGCAATATGAAATCATGCAACCATGCAACTAAGCAGTTCACTAGTAGATCTATCGATACTACTTTCAATCTTGCTAATCATAGCTCATGCCATCTAGCTCTAAGGTTCTACTTACCTTAGTTCCACAGCTCAGCCTCAACTAGTGTCTAAGGTCTCTACTGCCTTAGTTCATATCATATATCACTAGCCTTTAAGATTTCCACTATCCACCTGACTCGGCCTCGAGTCAATCATCGCGGACTACCGCGCACTGGCTGCACCTCAGCCTGGCTGCCGTCACAGCCCACCGCACCTCTTGACTTAGCCATCTGGCGGCGAACGCGTCGCCCTTACCCAGCAAGGACTCAAGTCATGACTTAGCCATCTTACGGCGAACTAATCGCATCACACCCAACAATGGTTCAAGTCACGACTCAGCCTTCTGGCGGCGCACGCATCGCCCTTACCCAACATGGTTCAAGTCAGTCTAGGCGGCATCATCCAATAAGCTAAATGGGCGAGGAGAACCAACATACTCAGTTCAAGCTCAAGCTCATGGCATACCGGGCGAGGAGAACCAACATACCCGTTGAATCACTGCCAGGCGAGGAGAACCAACATACCCGCAGATAGGATTCACTTGTGCTCAGTCGCAAATCTCATTCGCTGCACTAGCAGCCTTCATTTCCTAGGAATTCCAGAATCCATTTCACAACTCAAGGGTTGGTCTCAAACTCTATAGTATCGACCTATCTAGGTCCGATATCCTTTCCACCCTAAGTCCCACCGACTCTAGGTTCAACGCCTTTATCACATAACCTAGGTTTACTTTAACTCTAGGTTCAATCCACAACCTACGTTCTTTAACACTAGGTTCGATGTCAACCTATGTTTAACAATACTAGGTTCATATGTCAACCTATGTTCACGACACTAGGTTCAATACAACCTATATTTACTAACACTAGGTTCGATACCACACACCTAGATCCATTTGAATCTAGGTTCATTCACAACCTAGGTTCTTTAGCACTAGGTTAGATGCCACTCGATCTATTCGACATCCTAGTTATCCAATCGAGCTTTCTATAATTTATATGCATATATAATCTAGCATATCCTCACCATGCTAATCATGTATTTGTTACCATGCATTCATCTCAATGCCAACATGCGTTATTTAATAGCCATTATGTTATTATGCCTCTCCTAGCATCATGTAATCATGCATTTACCTAGCATGTATTCCACTACGCATATAGATATTAACATGCATCTATCCACTAGCGTATGTCATCATGCAATTATCTAGCATTTACATATCATGCTTATCATGCATTCTATATTATGTCATTAACATGCATTCGTATAGTATTAACTACATGCATCATCTAGCATTTACATGCATCAACATGAATTCACATTTTTCTTAGACATAAGGGCGACCTAGTCGCTTCGGCGAGCACAACCCATCTCGATTCACTCTCCGATTGCTTGTAGTCACTTGCAATCGGCCTCCCGCGGCACTCGTATCCGGCTCAGCCCGCACTTGCAATTGCGCACCAACCGTGCGCCGCTTCGTAGCCCCGAAAATTATAGGTCTTCGTTTTGTTGTTACGGTGCTCGGAATCCGATCTCGTGATTTTTGGACGTCGCCTCGGCCCTCCAAGCGAAAACGAAGCTAAATAGTCCGTTTCTTCAATATCTTCGCACCGGCTCGACGAATTGCCGAACCGACTTCGCCAACGCGTTCGTATACCTAGCAATTAGGTTTGTATAGGGTTAGTTTAGATCAAACCCAACTATTTACAAAAACCTCATTTCGGAGCCCTAGTTTGCAACTATGCAAGAATCTCACATAAAGCTTCTAGATTCAAGTATAGATCAACTCCTTAGCATGCTAGAGTTCTACTAAATCCAACTCTAGGGATTAAAAACCCATCTCTAAGGATCTACCATGAGAGGGCTAAGAAGCTTACCTCTCCAAGCTTCTCCAATAGTGAGGAAGAAGATGAAGAAAAAGAAAATCCACCTTGTAGCCTTCTTCTCCACCTTCTCCTCCTCCCTTTTCCTCCTTTGCAGAGAGAGAGCAAGAGAGTTTTAGAGAGAAAGAGGGAGAGTTGGGGTTGAAACGGTGAGGGAGAAGGAGAGAGAAAGGTTCTAATCCCCTCTATACACTCTTCTCATGACAAAATTGCATATAAACCCCTCAACTTTTGCAAATAGTGCACTGCCCCGAACTGGGCATTTTCGGGCTACGGGGACCAGTCCTTGCATGAGGGACCAGTCCCTTAGGGACCTGTCCCTGGCTGAGGGACCCGTCCCCGTAGGTCCACTAGCCCAGACTTAGCCAAATTTCAGCATTTTTCGTTTTCGCTCCGTTTTCGCTCGTTTTCGTGCGTTTGGCGTCCGATTCATTTCAAATCGAACCGAGACTCGCCAAACATGTTTTCGAGCATGTTTTCATCATCTTTTCATCCACGCTAATGCCGGATTTAGTCCATGGTCCAACATAGCATTTCGGGTTCCGTTTACACGCCTACGCGCACCGAAACGCCCGAATACTTCCAAACTTCACCGAACTTCACAGGAACCATTCAAATGGCTTTCCAAACCAATATAAACCGTAACTTCATAATTTTAGAAGTCCGATACCTTACAAGGTTAATTCTCAATTCCTTAAAAAGATTATGACTTTGTTGGGAACGGATCACAAATGGTGCAGATAGGTTGATTTGTATACTATCAATGCTAGAGTTGTACTTTTAGTGGATGGGAGGCAAACCAAGTAGATCAAAGTGAAAAGTTGTGAGTATGATATAGGGACCCACTTTCTCTCCTTTTCTCTTTCTCATAATTGCTAAGAGTTTAGTAAGGACAACATTACTGGTAGAGAGGAATAACTTGATTAGAGGATTGGAACCTATGCAGGTTAGCAAGGTAACACTTATTTAGTATGCAGATGATACGATATATTTCGATAAGGCAAAAAAGAGATTCATGAAGAACCTTCGATTTATATGCACATCTTTGAATGGGCCTTAGGTTTGAAGATAAATAAGGATAAATCAAAACTCTTTTACCTTGGTATCTAGATTTGCCTCTCGGTATTAGACAATTGAAAAGAGGGAATTAGTGGCCAATCATAAACAAAATCAAAAAAAAGAATTGAAGGATGGCAGTCAAAGCTTTTGTCCTAGTGAGGCAGATCAACTCTGGTGAATTCAGTGCTTTCGAACCTTCTTTTGTACTATTTCTCTACATTTAGGGCCCTGAAATGAGTTGTACGGCGCATTGAGACACAAAGAATGGTTTTCTTTTGGAAGGATAACACAATAGTTAGTGGTGCTTTTGTCTGATCCTGTGAAAATCTCTCTGCATGACCAAGAAAGACGGTGGGCTTGGGATCAAGGATCTTGCGACTTTAAATATTGATCTTCTAGCAAAATAATTGTGGAGATTTTTTACAAAGCCGAAACTTGAATGGAATAAGTTGATTAGGCACTATCCTATAAAAGGAGAAAGCGTCTTAGAGAAGGAGCAAGTTTTCGGCCATACTCACAATGGTGGAAGAGTGTTCTATATACAACAGATAGTTTTAGATGTGCAGTGGCGTTCACGTTAGAGGACAGAAAGTGGATTGATTTTTCGTCAGATGTATGGTGTGGTGATTGCTTGCTATTGGCATCCTTCCCAACTATTTATGACCATATTCAATGCAAAAGTTATTGAATGTAGGACTGTTTTATAAGAGGAGGATGGAAATGAGACATGATTCTAGGAGGCTACATACCATCGTCCCAGGAGGAGGGCGATATGATGGATGGCTTCAAAGGGTTACTGGTCAACATAGAAGTGGATAATGGACAAGACTTGGCCAAATGGAGATGGACCAACTCACAATAGTTCTTACTTAAATCACTTCATGGTTTTCTTAAGCATAGTAGAGTTATAGACTGAAATACCAAACAGATTTGGAAGCTGAAGATACAAAAGAAAGTTAAAAGCCTTAGTTTGGCTAGTATTGAGAAAAGAAGCACTTATAGCTAATAATCTGCAAAAAAAGGGTTGCCAGGGGGAACAAAACTGTGTGCTCTATGCTATTGAATTTGAGACTATAGACCATCTGTTTACAAATTGTGTTTGTGTCAAATAACCTGCTCTTGTATCTACTAACTTATATGATGATAGGAGACCTTTGGAAAGCTAGGTCGAATGCAAACAGAGATTACAAAAAGGAGGAAAGACTTTATGACGGTTACTATGATTTGGTGGCTCATGTGGTTGGATAGAATAATAAAATATTCTAGAATTTGGGAAACGATATAGACCGTACCTTAAGTGGTATCCATAAATTAAGGGATCTTTGGGAAGATCACTATAGTAGCCGAAGGCAGTTGATGTATCATAATCCGTAAATTGCAGTTTTTATTTTTGCTTTTGCTTTTGTTGCTTTTTGATTTTTTGTTTGCCGTTTGGTGTTTTTCTGCAAGGCTCCGTTGCCTCACTAATATAACCTAATTCATACTCTTATTGAATGAAACAAATAGCACACTGCCCTTTTCTGAGGAAAAAAAAAAAGAAGTTGACATGCCCTCTACAATTCACAGACCGTCCTTGTTCCACATCACAGAGTTCCTCGAGTTCCACACCCGACATAATTCCAATCAAACAGAGCTCGAAAAATGGTCTTACATCTTGCTGCAGTCCAAAGAAAACAAAAACTACACACAGAAATATGAGAATAGGGCCAAATCCTGGCGCGCCTCTTCTTCGAGTTTTTACGTCGTGATAATAATGAGGAACCAGCAGCTCCCCTCACATGATTAGGACAGGAGCACAAGACCTTCAGGCTTGCAGTGTGGGTCAAACAAATTAATGAATAATTAAAACCATATCTCATCTAGGACTGCTACAAAATGAGTTTTAGGTACGACAGAGGAAGGGAAAAAAATTTTCTTTCCACTGTTTTACCGAACCATTCCCTCTCGAAAATAAACAAGAGCTTTCGCGTTCTGAAACATTCATAACATCATCAAAATCAAACGTATAACTGAACTTTTCATCCAATTTACAGTGTTCGATCAAAAAGTCCGAGGACCATACTCTTACCCTTTAAATGGTAATCCAACCAACTATATTAGATTCCAAATGCTCACGTAGCAGAAACCTTCCAGCGAGGTGAAATATAAACATTCTGGGAAGAACTCTTGATTATTCATTAGTTACAACAAAAGAGGGACAGACCCACCGTGCATATAAAATCATGTGGAAACTCTAATTTTTTTGTATTGTCGCCCATGTCATATTTGCCAGCAAAATTGTTTGTTGTCGCCCACCAATTAATAGTATGCATACGATCCTACTCACACAAAATGAAAAAGAAGATGAATAAATAGATAAATTTCGCAGCACAGACGTGATGAACCACATCATTCCTTGATCGTATTCCTTGCTTACGATCAAACTAAAGATAGACTCGCGATTCTACCCATCTCAGCAGGATCTGCATAAAAATACAACTTTATTCTATTCGACAAGGACAAGCCCGCAGCGACAGGAAGGTTCCTTAGAGTCGAGCCGTCCAGCTCAGAAATATCATCCGCAAAGGCCGTAACATCGCCCAGCAATCTAAAAACCATCAGTCGGGCTTGTACTGGCCGTGTGAAGTCAAAGTAAGGAGGTGTGCCCCCTTTTACTTCTGGGAGGCAAAATTCACCTAATGGTACCAAATTTCTCGGTTCCTGTGGAAAAACACAAGGATGAAGCCAGGTTAGAAACTTCACGTCAAAAACGCTCAAAAACTCTATGAGCAACTGTTTAACTGTACAATCACATTTTGTATACCGGTAAACGAAGAAGAAACACTCTGATTTCAGATCTTAAGAATAGCCATTCCCTGCAAAAACAACTGAAATCCAACTACTCCCACCCAAGACCATGTTTTCAGTGGGACCATATTTTAGTATTGACCTTCAAGAAAATACTAGTGACTTAACATTGCATATTTCCCAATTTTGAAGAGATCAGGTGAATTACATTATAGGTTTGCACCGTATCATTATTCAGCACGTTGACCAGAATATTTACACGAATAAAGGTCATTTAGAAGCTATATTGCAAGACAGAGACAATGGGATGTGGTATACACTACAGTTCAGACTTGGGGACTGGGCAACTCACAAAGAATGATGTCACGGAGACAGCTAATGCACACAGTACTTTTTATATTCTATATCTAGAGAGACTACAATTTCTATAATTTCTGCTAGTAATAGCAGTTAGCCAGGATGTAAAATCCAAAGATTCTTTACGATAATTTTTATAAAAATGGAGGATTATCACATAATTGAACAGTTTTTACGGTACAAAAAAAAATTTGCCTCTCAAGATTTGGCAGTGTCGTAGGTTATGAAATAGACTTCCATACTATCTAGCGTGATAAAGTGATGTTTCGGAGATAAAAATCGGACAACAGCTACACTGATAAAACGGAAATTTTATTCAAAAAGGGCAACATTTCATATGTTGAATTGCGTAGTTTCTCAAGTGGAGGGACCTATAAGAGAAACATATTTGTGAGTTTTAAATAAGAAATTGTGAACTAGAAGGGCCAAAATGCTATTATTACAAAATAGGAAAAAGGGACAGTGTGAGGAAGTAATCATATTATGTGAAAATTTTTGAAGTTTTAGCGAGTGAAGGGACTCATATAGACTCAAAGGGGAAGCGTAGATTAAAGTTTCATGAAATTCAGAGACTGTTGTGCAAAAATTGCACAGACATGAAGATAAAAGTTTCAAATTTGTCGGGCGGTTTTCTTGTAAAAGACGCGACATTTATATGTTAATATGTGAGATTTTCACAGCTAGAGGAACTTCTATGCAAATTACAGCTACTGAGAAGTTTTGAGCAAGGAATAGTAAAAGGAGGGTCCTTTTGTAATTATCACATAATAAAACAAAAAAAAAAACCCTAAAATCCCTAAACCTCTCCCTCTCCCCAACCTCAAGCCACCACCCTCCATCACCTCCCTCCAACCCTTGCCGACGTCGCTGTTCTCCGACCAGCCACCACCGGCAGAAAAAGAGCCCAAACCCCCCCCCCTCTCTCTCTCTCTCTCNTATGGACGTCCCTACCGGTTCCTACCAACCGGCCCTATCCCTCCACGACCGCTTCCACGACCGGCCACCGCCGTCGCCGTCAGAGGTTTGCCCTCTCTCTCTCTCTCTCTCTCTCTCTCTCTCTCCCCCCCCGGATTAACGTATAGTCTCCTGAGTACCTCCATGAAACTGTCATTGTCTGATCAGTTCTTAGGTCGTAAAAGTTTTTTTCTAATACGTTCTAGTTTTAGCTGCTGCCACTGCTGCAGAAAGCAAGCTACAGCTCGGTTCTGCCTCAGTCGAGCTCCGGCGACTTCGCCTCTGCCGGCCAGCACCCCCTTGGCCCGCAGGCGACCTTCCTGACCACCCTCGACCATCCCTTGGTCGGCCACTGCTGCCTCCAGGCTGCTGCTGCTACTGCTGCTCTCCGTGACCAAGAACCCTTTTCCGGCAACTCGCCACCTTTGGCGAGCTAATTTCGATGAGCACGGCACTCCTCGGCACCTACCAGTACCTGTGCTCCCTGAGTTGCAGCCATACCTGCCCCAAACAATCGCATTCGCTATTCTCCAGCAAGTATTCGGAGAATTATCGTTGAGCATGCTTTTCCGGCCAACTCGGTGCCGGTGATGCTCATTTTAGGGAGCAAGTGATCCTCTGGCCATCGCCTACGCTGTGCTCATCTTATTGAGAACTTTTCAGACAGTTCAGCGCTGTGCACAACTGAGGTGTAGCCGAATCCCCTCCTCGCGGCTGATTTCTCACTTTCCAATCGCTGCTATCATCATCGTGGCTCTACTGCAGGTCTGTCGCAACCTGAGGCACGTCATCGACCCCTTTGTGCCATCGGTTGACTTTCGATTGCAGAAGTTCGGAAAAATAACCCGAAACCTTTTTTCGTTATCAATTTATTTAAGTTATATGCAATTATAGTGTGAATTGGGTGTGTCGATGCTTTTCACGTTGCATTGGGTGTTGGTTAGCACTAACTATCTTTGCTGGATGTCGGAACTAATTGTCCGAAGCCTGAAGACCCTTATGGAGCTTTGTAAGTGCAAAGGCGCATCAAATGCCATAAAATCGATCATAATAGTGCATTTTGGTTCTGATTTTGCGGAGCCTTCGTCGCTGTTAATCTCGTAAGGAGACGAGCCTTGTTGCCAGTGTTTGAAAAGGCGCGAGGCACAGAGAGGCGCAAAACTCTCCTGAAGCCTAAGCACGAGACGCACTGCGAGGCGCATGCCTCAAGAAGGCGAGGCGCATATTTACTAAGCCTAGTTTAATTTGATGTTCTACATTAAAAAATCCTAAAATAACCATCAGAAAGTAAAGAAAACGTATGCATATAGTTTAATTTGATGTTCTTGCTGACGCTGCTGCTGTTTTCGCTGCTGCTAATTCTTGTTTTCCTGCAGCCGCTGCTACTGGTTGCTTATTCTAGCCATCGCTAGTTTACTGTCGCTGCTTCTAGCCACTAGCACAACTGCTGTTAGATACTCAACAGGGAGAGGATGTGGGAGAATAAGAGACGGAGAGGAGAGGGCAAGCGGCTAATTTTTTTAGGGGTTTTTTTGGGTTTCTTTCAAGATTTTTAAGTATCTTATTAGGTTTAAAGTATAAGATGCAAATTCAAAACCTAACAATCCGAAAACTTTGAATTTTTTTGGATTTCTTTTAATATATTTTTAGTATCTTATCAGGTTAAAGTATAATATGCAAATTCAAAACCCGACGACTCGAAAACTTGAATAAAAAATTCCTGAAAACTTAAATATTGCGAGGTGCACGCCTCAGGCGCGCCTCGCGCCTCGCGCGCGCCTCAGCAATAGTGATGCGCCTCGCTATTGCTGAGGTGCTGAGACCCGCGCCTCGCGCCTAAGCACCGAGGCGCACGCCTTTTCAAACACTGCTTGTTGGTTGGATAAACCATCTTGGTTGGCCTCTAGTGGCAATAGGGGTGTAATATACTATCTCAACACTAAAATACATGCAAACTAGGACTTCAGTGGCCAAGTTATGAGCTTATTGATCAACTCTAGGTTCATATAAATGTTTGCTGCTCTGACACACCAAAGATGGAGTGTGTGGATCAGTGGAGATTAAGCGCATCATGTGCGCGATCCAATATGGAAACGATGTCCGAAAAGCCGAAATCAGGCCTTTACAACCGAATTGTTGGGTCGGGTGTCCGCGGCCATGTTTTTTGCTGGCTAGAATCCCATTATAGTTGTATTTCGAGTAGGAATGACCCTCAAGACTGATCATGTGGTTCTTCGCGGTCCTAACGCTAAAAGTGGCAACTTCGGGACTTACCGGGGCACTAAACCATTGTTTTACACACTGCTCGTGCATGTGGGCTCCGAAATTTGTGGGAGTTGTTCCAAGGGTCTTCTCTAGTTGAAATCAATAGCAAAAGCATATATGATGTCCTTTTTGTTTCGGTGTAACCCGAAATCCATTACGACCTAATTTAGTGGTCATTGCCTCTGTTATTGCACTATATGCGTGCAACTATCCCAACACCTGCATTAGAGAGTTTTGGGATAGCATAGGGGATTGTGACACCTGTGTGTAGCTGCGTAGTCGACCGGGTAATCGATATGGTGACCCACGTTGGTTTTAGAAGTTGTTTCGCAGAAATGATGCTTCGAATGTGTTGCTGTACTACCGATAGCTTGTTAGGGCTGTTTGTAACAAGCACTGTTTGAAAACTCGTGCCTGAGGCACGCATCTTAGCGCCTAGACACGAGGCACAGGCCTCAACACCTCAGCAATAGCGAGGCGCAGCGCTATTGCTGAGAGGCGTACCTCAAGCGAGGCGCGAGGAGCGCGTGCCTTACGTGCCTCGCAATATTTAATATTATAGAGATTTTTGCTTCAAGTTTTCGGGTTGTCGGGTTTTGAATTTAACTTTTATACTCTAACCCGATAAGATACTTAAAAGTCCTAAAAGAAGACCAAAAAAACCCTAGAGAAAACCATCTGCTCGCCCTCTCCTCTCCCTCTCGTGTTCCCACATATTCTCTGTCTGTCGAGCATCCAGCAGGCAGCAGTAGCGCTAGCAGTAGGAACGAGCAAGGAGCAGCAACGGCTGCAGGATAAGGATGATTATGAGAATGATACTTGAAAAACGACCAAATGAGAGCATTGGCACCACAATCACCTGAAGTTTTTAAGTTAAAAGTTGAACTACATATATTTTTTAATTTAAGAACCTATATGCATGTGTTTTCTTTACTTTTTTATGGTTATTTTATTTTTGTATGGTTATTTTGGGATTTTTTTAATGTGGAATATCAAATTAAACTAGGCTTTGTAAATGTATGCCTCGCTTTTTTGAGGCGCGTGCCGTGCGCCCCTCCTAGGCTCCAAGAGAGTTTTGCCCCTCTTTGTGTCTAGCGCCTTTTCGAACATATTTGTAGTTGGTTAGGTCCAAATGATACTTACTAGTCGTGAATTTGGCGCAAGTCATGGACTTGAGAGCTTCAAAGTATAGGTGGGTGCTTCGATCCGAAATAGGTAATGTAGTCACTTATTTTGTTTTCCTCTCTTATACTTGTTATATCATGACTCACTTTATTCCACCTATCTCACATCTCCTTTACTGCTTAACTTTCATATTGATATACCTTGGTTATTTCGTATATATTGATTACTTATATGTTGCTTTGTTTTATCAGCTCACATGAGATGTAGAGTTTAAATGTATTTTCTAGTGTTGAACATATACATATGATTAAGGACTTAAGTGCCCATCGGTACGGGCCGTATCCACCGTGCCGTATCGTGCCAACAAGATATCGTCACGATACAGCCCCCGTGCCAATGGCACAACTTAAAACTCTATATTCTTTAAATTAGTTAGTAATTTTCTCAATAAAATTCAAAAGATTTAATAAAGATACATAATAAGCAATTAGAGTATATTGTTGCTAAAAAAAATAAACATTTCATGTCATTATGTGTCGGCACACATATATATTTTGTAACTGGCAGGCATCAGCACCGTCCGGCATGCACCATGCCGTATCGTGTGGGCAAGTTTACGATGCGACCCCGCGCCACGGCACTTAAATTCTTGCATATGATTTTAGATCTTGTTTGGGTTCGCTGGCACTCCTTAGGAGTTTCTTCATCGGCTATATGCCGATGTTGGACATTATTGTGTTTGATCATGTCGTGTTTAACACTTTTGCATATTCCATGAGAACTGGCATGGTGATCTAACCCACCTTGTGGCCAGAGATGTTCTTTTCTGAAAAAGTAGTTGGAATCACAACCACGAGCCTAGATCAGTTAGATATGGTATAAGCCAGCTGCTTAGCACTTGCCTAAGATCTTATGATAACAAATAGCGCACTTACTCAAGATTCTATAATAACGGGCACTGATTGGGCTATTTGATATTCTATTAGTTGGTTGACGCATAATCGTATAACATCATCTTACAATTGATTAGAAAAACGCCCAAGATCCTATGACAGCGAGCAATGATTGGGTAACTTGGTGAACCATAGCTTTGTGGATATATAACTATGACTTGAGACATTTCTACTAATTACTCTCATAATAGCAGTTGTGTAGATCAACATCGTTACTTTGACACTTATATTATGACCTTATTTTGTATGGTAGTGACATTGCTCTGCTATAATTATGATTCCTTTTTACTTCATTGATATTATGCCTTTATCTGTTTTAGTTATTGTAGCTCTTGGTTCAGTTATTATATTATGATTTAGTTATCCAGGTTTTATCATTATTTATAATTGTGCTTTATTTTTACGTTATCTTTTTCTTGTTAACCTATAGGTGCAGCTTGCCCTCGTTGGCTTGCTGTACACACAGGTAACATTTTATATGTTTCTCACACCCTGTTTTTACAGGTGGCTTGGATGGTGAGATGCATGACGCAGTGTGTGGCTCGCGCCTAAATAGAGTTGTTTGGCTAGCATCGATCAGAGTCGTCGCTACCCACTAAATTAGTCATCTACTGTTCTAGTATTCCGGTTATATCTATTGGATTTAAGAATTATTTCGATTAATTGTTGATTGGTCAAACTTTTATTTTATGTTGGTTATCTCGAGCTGTTCTCAATACTCTATCTATCAATAAGATTACATGGTTTAAGTTATAGTTGTAGTTATATCCTGTTGTTTTAAGTAACTGGTGTATGTGTTCATAGTTTAGATGCTAAGATAGGGAAATTATCTAACATCTATTATGGAATGGGAAAGATAAACCTTCAACCAAGGATTAAAGTGTTGTGGTACGGGGGCGTGTCATTGTTTGCCTAGCACGATACGGCATAGGCACGCTTCTGTACCGACATGTGGTACACTTGCGTGCTGATTGATACGGATAACCTCTTACTGGTATGCGTTGGTATAGATTTATTTTAGTTTTTTTGGTTCCAATAAGCTCTTATAATATTATTTTAAAAGATTTAGTCAAATAATTATGAATAGCTGACTTATTATACTCATCAATTAATATACTAGAAAGCTTTTTTATATGTAATGTACAACTATACCCAATAGAGAATAGAAATTAAAATACAATAATAAAATTCACAAGTAAAAATAATTATTTAATTTACATTTTCACCCAAAGATGGCTGCTTAATTATTTAAATTTACATCTTTTCTATATATTGATTCTATCAGCAAGAATATAATGAGTAGAACAACCAAAATAGGACCGAAATTCACAATTACATCCATTTTTTTATTTTTTTAAAAAATATTTAATAAAAATTTGAAGAAAATAATTTTTGAAAAAATTCTTGTGAGAATTGATCAACTTTTAAAATTCTTTTGATTCTTTTCTTTCTTTTATTCGAAGTTTAAAAACTAATAAATACAAAGTTAGAGAAACAATTTTTCTCAAAATATTTTATTTTTTAAACATTATTTT
The DNA here is from genome assembly GCF_001540865.1 of Ananas comosus. Classification (NCBI taxonomy): domain Eukaryota; kingdom Viridiplantae; phylum Streptophyta; class Magnoliopsida; order Poales; family Bromeliaceae; genus Ananas; species Ananas comosus. The sequence continues at coordinate 41,126 of NW_017893447.1, forward strand.
TAAAATTATTTTATATTATTTTTTAAAATTATTACAGGTTAGAATTTTTAAAATACAAAGATATCTTTGTTTCTTTTTTCTTTTTACCATATTACAATCTTTCTTTCATACAGTACAAAAAAATATTTAAAATTATTTTTAAAATTATTTTTTAAAAATTAATTTTAGAATTATTTTTTAAATTATTTTTAAGAATTATTTTTAAAATTATTTGAAAATTTTATTTTTTTATTAAATTTTTCAGAAAAATTGTAAGATCAATCAATCAAAATTTAACAATAAATTATATGACAAATAAATTAAATAAAATTAAGTATCAATTGATATAATTTTGCTTTCAATTCTATCAATATTTCAATCTTCTAACCCAAAAATAAAATTTTATATTAGATGTACTTCAAAATTTGTTTATCAAGTTCGATTTTATGCCCCTAATTCGGCGAAAGCTTCGCAGTGTGACAAATTTTGATAAAATAATTTGTGAAGAAAAAGTGGATGTCTATGGTGGAAGCGGAGGGCTCGGGCCTATAGGCACGAGCTGATAGGCCAAGAGGGGTGTGGAAGGCCCTGCAGAAATGAATCGGATATGTTAAAAATTTGCCCGTACATTGATTAAATCAAGTACATCTATTTTCAACTTTTTATAAACTATAGATTAAAAGTTGCCTAATTTTATATTTCTTCAAAAAATAAGCATTACAAATAAAAAATATTAAAAATATATAAACAAAAAATTAAATTATAATTTTTTGACTTATCTAACAAGTAGATTTTCAATTTGCAAAAAGCCAAAAAGAAAAAGTGGGGCGGGGGTGTTGGGCAATGCTTTAAGTACCTAAAAAAAAAAAAAAAAGACCACGGCACGGTAAAGTGCTGCTGTACCCTCACAGGTATGGCAATGCTGTAAGTACCCAAAAANTCATGAAGTATCGTGGTATTGTTGTAGGATACGAACTTTTCGCAGCTTACATTTTCATGGTATCTAAGTCTGTTACATACGACCTTATGATTGAAAATATCACAACTGCCGTCCCTAATTTCACGGTGGGACACGTCATAACAGCTAGCAAATAGCACCATTGACTAACCTGTTAGACATCTAAGAAAGGTAAAGTCGAAGAATGAGGTGGCTTAAAGACTAGTCGACAATCCTGAAAGGTTCCACAACAATTTTATCAATCATACTTTTTTACTAAACCAATAGCCGTTAGTAATCCAGGTTTTATTTTAATTTTCATATAGATATTATGAGCCCTCTTAGGATTTTGGACAATTGATTGATATTTTGCTCTTCATAGATTCTATTCTGCATCATTGGAGCTACTTGTGCAACTGGCATATTGTGGCATAATTGACAAACCCCTAACTCTGAAAAGCCACTTTTAGTTCACTAACTGCTAGAAAGATCTATCAGTTTAAAGTTTTCGCGAACCTGGTCAAAATGATTCATTGCATTCACTCATTCTGTAAGTGGTACAATTTCTCCTAACCACAGCTATGTAAAGCGTAGGGGTGGCAATCCAGCTCGTTGTTCGCGAGCCAGCTCGTGTTCGGCTCGAAATGAGCTCGAGATCGAATCGCTCATTTAGTAAATGAGCCGAACACGAGCCGAATTTTTCGGCTCGTTTATTAAACGAGCCGAACACGAGCTGGGGTCAGCTCGCTCGTGTTCAGCTCAATAACGGCTCGAATACATATATTTTATATTTATATAATTTATTTAATTTATATTTATATATATAAATAAATAATTATATATAAAATATATTTTTTTATTATTTAATTTTTAGCAAAATAAAAATATGAAGGCGGGCTCAATTATAAAAAAACTCATTTATATGTAAAGTTTCAACTATTAGATCAAAGTCTAATGGATAAGATTTTATAAATTTATTTTTTATATATATTCAATCTAATTTTTTTAATTTATTGTTCGTTGGCCAGCTCATAAGCCAGCTCGTGTTCGGCTCATTCGAACACACAGCTGAATTTTTTGGCTTGATACTTTAACGAGCCGACCCCAGCTCGCTTGTGTTCGGCTCATTTACACCCCTAGTAAAGCATAATATTCTATACTGAGACAGAAGAAAAGGAAATGTTACATGATTTCTCCCAACCACAGAAATGAATATCCTCCTGTATCCTAAGCAGATACAAGTAGATTTACTAGCATGCCGATGACTATCATTCAAACACTTAAATATCAAATTTGTCAACAATTTCGTAATTGATCTATTACGATAATATAGTTAATCAGAGCGAAAAAAATTTTCTTCCAAAGAGCAATTTGAAAGTTTGACTTGTATAATGTCAAAAGGTCCTTGCTCTCTGTCAATAATTGAACATCAAAGCAGGTCACAAAAAGTACTTTATGCCTTTTCTTTTCATTTATCCCATATTCTTGTATTTTTGCAATATTCACTATATGTTTTATCTTATGTTTGGGTACATGTTTTATCTTATGTAAACCACATTTGCACCAACCTGGAGACATGCCTTGTCTCAAAAGCTCTATGTGGTACTTGGAAGTTTGCAAACAATTTTCACTTGTTAGAACATCAAACCAGTACTAAGAAATGACCTTTTTCCACTAATGTGTCAATGACTACTTGAACAATCAAACATAAACAGTATTAAGCTTCAGCATACCTGAACAGCAGAAACTTGAATATATAGAACTGCCGGCAATATGAATCTATCCTCTAGACATGTTAATGAGGACTCCCACAAATCCGCATTAGAAGAAGGTGAATGGGTAACTCGCGGCTTTATCACATTGAAAGCATCAATGCGGAATCCTGCTAATCCAGGCACGGTGGGTGATAGATACTGCTCGAGAACGAGACATTTATTCATTAACCTTTCAGCTTCCATGGGAATCTAGAAGAGTAAAGGGATAGTTACTAGTTTGGAATCACAATTTTACCACATATTATTAACCATTATAACAAAAGGTGTAAGATTATTACTCTAAATCGACTCAATTGTGGTGGTCTGTCCAAGAAACTTCTCAATCTCATCATTTCAGGGCCTTGTGTTGACATATCCTGGCCAGCATCCCTTCTCAGAGATTTGCCAAAAACTACAATCCGTTTCGCATTGATGGAAGAATTCTGTGTCTCGACCACATTCATTGAAGATGTAGTTTCTGGAAACGAGTCTTCGTCAAGTGATAGAAGATTAAATTCTTCATCAAACTTAGCTAAGCTAGAACCAAACTGTGGAATAGTCCATGTCATCCAAATGATGCAGCAACGTATAGGATTTGGAAAGAAGAATTTAATGTTCCTTGGCACATCATTCATACTACTAGAATTATCCGGCCCATAAAGATGTGGAGAGGATGCTATTAGCTCTTTTACATCCCATTTACCAATGAATGAACGCTCCTCCCTATGTATTTTATTGCTTGCCCATATCTGTACCTGTAAAAGAAAAAAAATTACACCACCGAACCTAATTCTATTCTTTATAAAAAGCAAGTTTTAAGTATCCATCGGTATGAGCCATATCAGCCATACCATATTGTGCCAACAAAATATCAACACGATACAGGCCCCATGCTGATGCTACAGTTCAAAACCCTTTTTCCTTTAAATTAGTAAGTAATGAAGTTCAAAAAATTTTACAAAGACACATTATAAGCAATTAGAATATTTTGTTGCTAAAGAAAATAAATATTGTGTCATTATGTGTTAGTACACATGTATTTTTTGTGACCAGCATGCATCTTTTGAGGTTACCCAACCATTAAGCTGTTTAGTTTTCTGATTTGGTTTGCAACAATTCCACTAAGACTACAATTTCCTAGTTAAAAGTAATCTTCATTAGACGTTGATCCTTTTAGAGTTTAGTCTTCAAACAATTCGCAATTCACGAGAGATTTCAGCAAAGAGATAATTTCATTTCTACCACTAGCTCTATCACAAGGAGTTTATTTCCAGAGAATAGAGCAAATCAAAAGGTGGCCATCCCTAAAATTGTACGAAAATTTGCTTATATTTGTGGAGGTTGAAGAAGAAGAATACTGCTAAGCCTCAGAATCTTCACGATTGTGAACTGGGAAGAGCATGTTGTATTCTTCCGCTGAATACACAATGTAATTGCGAGATAGCAACACATCAACTTAAGCAATTATCAAATCATTAATGCTCATTTGATTGGCTTATATCTCAACAAACATTTGCTACCAAGCGAGAAAAACTAAGCGAAGCTTCATAGCCAAGATTGAATAGAGCAAATCAAAAGGTGGCCATCCCTAAAATTGTACGAAAATCTGCTTATATTTGTGGAGGTTGAAGAAGAAGAATACTGCTAAGCCTCAGAATCTTCATGATTGTGAACTGGGAAGAGCATGTTGTATTCTTCCGCTGAATACACAATGTATTTGCGAGATAGCAACACATCAACTTAAGCAATTATCAAATCATTAATGCTCATTTGATTGGCTTATATCTCAACAAACATTTGCTACCAAGCGAGAAAAACTAAGCGAAGCTTCATAGCCAAGATTGAATAGAGCAAATCAAAAGGTGGCCATCCCTAAAATTGTACGAAAATCTGCTTATATTTGTGGAGGTTGAAGAAGAAGAATACTGCTAAGCCTCAGAATCTTCATGATTGTGAACTGGGAAGAGCATGTTGTATTCTTCCGCTGAATACACAATGTATTTGCGAGATAGCAACACATCAACTTAAGCAATTATCAAATCATTAATGCTCATTTGATTGGCTTATATCTCAACAAACATTTGCTACCAAGCGAGAAAAACTAAGCGAAGCTTCATAGCCAAGATTGAGACCAAAGTTATCAAGAATAGCAAAGATCTATGTCAAGAATAAAAGTTAGATTCTTATCAATAGAAATTATTCCAAAATATATATTACAATTATTCCAACATATATTTCAGAAAATAAAGGAGCATCTAGAGCAAAGCAATGAAACTCTTACAATTGGGCAGTCGAACTTCGTATAACCTCATGAACTGACAATTATGGCAACCCCAGAAACATCAGATAGACTACTAAGTACAACTGAAAATTCAACTGAGGAAAGACTAGATGGAGCTTTCCAATAAGAATGTTGTTCTCCAAAGCCAAGAGGAGATAATAATGAAAATAATGGTTCAGAACCTGCGGCTGTCTCCACCTGTAAAACAGAATGAGTGAATTATGCACACATGCAAACATACTACTGTAAACTAAGGCAGGTATTGGTTAATGGTGAGCATGCACTGAAATGACACTAGCAAGAAAGAAGAAGAATTTGGTTACAGGGTAATTAATGTTAATCCAGCTTGCACTCACTGAGAGCAGATTTGCATTTACAAGACAGACTCGAAACTGACATACTACTGTAAACTAAGGCAGTATAGGTTAATGTTGAGCATGCACTGAAATGACACTAGAAAGAAAGAAGAATCATTTGGTTACAGGGTAATGCGAATACAGCTTGCTCACTGAAAGCAGATTTCCATTTACAGGACGTAAAACTAGAAAAATATCAAACTCGAAAAAATCTTTTTGGATAATTCCTAGGTTGCACGGGTGAAGCTGAGTTTGCAATTATACACTTTTTTATGTGATTAGAAAATAGGCTCTTATTGAACAGAACAGCTTACAAATGAAAAACAATAAGGAAGAAACAGAGGAAATTTACTGATCACTGTAGATATCAACTTTAGCATAAACATCAACACAAAAAACTTTCATTTTATCCTCTCACACTACAAATGCTCCAAATGAAACAGATATGCAGCACAAAGTGATTTAATTTCAACAAATTCACTGTCTTTCCATAAGAGAACAATAATTGTTTTGCATAGATCGACCACTTGATGGAATACTTTAAAAAGAATAAGCAAAACATTTTTAAATAAATGGAGTAACTCCAAGTACAAGCAAATATTGTGAACGCCAAATATCTTCAAGGATGTATCAGCATTAGGTAGAACTGATAAAGCTACGAGGAGCCTCTTAGGCATTATTATAATGTTTGTTCATCATATAATATATCAAATAGGATGAAAATAGCTATTAAAATGTCTGAATACTTATTTCAACAGAAATAAGGTATCTATAGTTGAATATCATTTACAAAACTCAGCGGTGAAGTAAAAGAGGTGACAATTAGCTTCCATGTAAAGCAGAATAAACTATTAATGAATGTATAAAAATTTAAAAAAAGGGTGCTCTCTTGATCCATAAAGATGTTAGCACCAGTTCATGCATTTCAAATATATTGGACAATAGCTGCTGCTTTAGTGCTTTAAAGATCCAAAAAATCTACAGCAGTTTGAACATCATGAATGCATAATTCTTGCATTGAGTAACAGATACACTATTTATTCAACTTTTCTCATTTGCTACACAGAAAAACTTGAGATTACCGTATTTAATAGACTAGCAGTCGGAAATTCAGCAAGGGACTCAGCTCCATTTAGTAGCTTTTTCAATTGCATCTTGCCACTCGCAATACCTTGCAACGAACTAGATAATCTACTAAATTCATGTCCGAAAACTTGATTCAGAGCTTTGCATGCTGCACTATCTGCCCTATTTTTTCTCCGCAAGCTACTCAGAACCCTGACATAGTCAACATACAATGCATGCAGGATAACATCGCTGCAACAATTTTTGCATACTACTCCATCTTTAAGGGCTAAATTATAATTAGAGACTTCACATTGTGCACGTAGACAGATCCACTAGGGCTTGATAAGCTGCTACAGATTTTCGCGTCTTTGAAACTGTTATTAAGTAGAAGAGCCTTCCCAGCACAGCAGATTTTACAAGCTTTTCTTTCACACTGAGAACACACCAGAAACAATGGTGAGCTTGTGCTTGAAGAATTAGTGAATGAAACTTTTGATGAAGTACCAGCACGAACTTCACACTTTCCGCCGGAACAAGTTTCACCAAATTCATTGATATTCCAAAAGTCCACGACACTTTGATCAACTATGTCAAGCCCTATGGAAGCATTAATCTGATCTTCAAGAGCGGCATGGCCCAATAATGCTAGGGTATCAGCATAGTTACATAACCTCAGTATGTATGAATCATCTACTAAGATATTCGGATTTATCGTGGCTGGATCGATACTGATAGATAGCAAACCTGTCTTTTTCAGCAGAAGAAAGATTTAAGCGAAGGCGTTCAATCTCAAGCTTCATTGCTTGCTCAAATGAAAGTTGCCTCCCCTAAAAAGAATGTTTAATGATAACAAAATGATAGACTACAAACAAACAGTTTTGCAAGTATATGGTGTCCCATAGAACAAAAGTACGAAAATTCGTCAGATAGCTATTTATCACATCTCAAAATATTTTCGTGGGACTTGGGACAAATTTGTGAATACATGCCAAATAATAATGCATGCATACATAGATAAAATTAGCAAGGGCAAAGGACAAATAGAAAACTTGAACAAAAAGATACACAGCTTCATCATCGTGATGTTAATCTTCGGCCAATAGCAACTATGTAGCCAAATAGATGAATACATACACTATATACAAGTTTAAGCTAGTGTGACCCAAATAACTCAGATCTTAGACTAATTTATTTTGCGATATTTTTCAGTAGTAACTGTGATTTGTACAATTGAGATTTGGGGAATGCCACCATAAATATGTTGTTTCATATAATTCAAATAATTCATATATATATATATATATATATATATATATATATATATAGAGAGAGAGAGAGAGAGAGAGAGAGAGAGAGAGAGAGTGCAGCTACGATACTAATATGAGTACAGTAGCTATTGTACTCATAAGCTTTTAGCCATCAGATCTACTTCAAAGTTTGTGCAGATCTGATGGCTGATTAGTTTTTTAATTAACTCTACACTTTCTCCCAATTAATTACTCCAAAATATGTGCAACACATATGCCATCTTAAATGTAGCTATTATCTGCCATTAGCGCTTTGAGGGATTTTACTATCTTAAGTTGCCAATATTCCCCCGAAGAAAATCTTTATATAGGCCATCTGGGCTGACTTCCAATTAGCTTATTGTTGTGTCTTTCTCACCCCAATGCTAATAGATCATGAACTTCTAAAGCATGTGGGCCACCATATTAGAGGCTCCTATCCTAATCCTCTAAATTGAGTATTCAAGAATATAAACAAACCCATACCTTTATTCTAAAGCGCATAAGAGTGTGAAAACAGTCGGTCTCCACTGCCTCTCCACTTTGCTTATACCTCTAGCTACTAAAGCTAAGGGCGACTAAACACAAATATTAGGAGGGAATTTCCCCTTTTCATATTTGAGCCTTTTGTACTAGTTGCAAGTGCATAGGACAATCTATCATGACAACCAGGTTCATGAACTTATGATAAGTTTTGGTTTCACCTAGAAGCATCGGGCCGAGATGAAGATTAAAAATTATGAAACAAAGAAATAGAATTGGTTCAACGAGGTTGATCAAAAGAGCTCCCGAAAGATAAAGCTAGTGCACTTCATAGTAACATATTTTATTACATTTATATCAATCAAGTAAGAGAAAAGACATGTATAATATCCCGCAAATAGAAATAGCTTTCTAACACGGTATATCTGAATCTGCCCAGATATGCCATTTAAATGTGTTGCAGAAATCATAAAATGGCTGGCTATCATCTATTATCCATGGAACACAAGAAAATTAATTCATCACATCATCCATGATGAGCCTTTGGCCTCCTGTCTAGCCCATGTTCATCTTCTTCCAAATTTTTACAAAACAGGTCATTTTATCATAACAGAAAAACTCAAAAGTCAAGCCAAGCCGTCAATGGAACCTATTAAAAGTTCCAGGACGGAAACAATGAAGACAAGCATAATGTTTACCAACATATCATCACAAAACGGAGAATACTGAGCAGCATAAAGCATCTTATAGGTCAGCAAAGAAGCTATGGTGATGTATTCATCCAGAGTGGCTCAATAAGCTTCCAATGTAACACACTTGACAAGTGCGGGAAGTACCATTTTAGCACGACAACGCTTCTTGAGTGCATACGTGAGCTCCACCAAGAACATTTTGTATTCAGAAAATTTCGGAGTGGCCAGTTGTATTCAAGAAAAACACCTAAGGAGGCACATGTTTTTTATGTCACAAAGGGAAAAAGTAGAAACCTAACAATTGATGATATAATAACCATTATGGCATAGGCTAAGTGGCAAAATGAAGATAGTAATTTCTTAACAACAGATAAATTCAAAATATTCATGATGGTGGCTTCCTAAGCATCAGTGTAATGATTTGGCGGACAAACTTCTGATCTTAATACAGTGAGTAGAAAAATGCTAGTCACAGAATACTCTTAGTTTATGGGTAAGGCTATAAGCACCAAAGGTAAGTAAATGCGTATTGTTCATGCCAATCTGGTTCTATAGATCTAATTTGAGAAATTCTGAAATTGCCCATGAACATGCCAAATAAATTTACCCTAACAGACAGCTATTATACCAGCCATTCATACTCCGAGATTTCTAACGAGACATCACAGATAAGCTGATCAGAATCAAGGAAATCAGTGACATTTACTCAAGCCACTGCATTCTTCATTGTCAGCCATTATATTTCTTCAATTGTCAGTGGGAACATTGAAACCATTTTTCTCTCTCTTTTGGGTTGGCTTGGTTAATGTCCGAATGTCATTCATGATGGGAGCTAAAGTTGAGAAGCTTTAATTAATGCAGTAACAAAAATGCAGAAGACATCGTTAATAGGACTAATCGAACCAAACCCTAAACCCCTTAGTTCACATTTCATAGTTGTGATCTTTTGAAAATGATTTGAACCTAGAATGCAAAATTTAGGACTAATAGCCAGCAAATTGTCTTTGCAATGCTTCAACTACAACAAAACAACATGGTAGAGCATCAGCTAAGTAAAAGATCAAAAGTAGAAGTTGATTCAGCTTCAATTCCTTACAACTTACAAGGCAACTGAGATCTGATATGCGAAGATAGAGTGCACGGATCAGTGCTTCTTACTCCAAGAGTAAAAATTATCAACACTTCAGGACATAGAGATGTTATACGATAACTAAGAAGAATCTGTAATGAAGTAACACAGTAAAAGGAATACCTTCACCAACTGGCGTTGGGCATTGAAACTGAACATTAGTTGTGCTCAAATTCAGAGCCAGTCAATGCAATAGCCAAATGCACAAAGTATACAACTAACGTATTCATGTGCGAAAATGCTACAAACACTAATGATAATTAGCAAATTGCTGACCATTCTTATTTGCCCCTGGATCACTAAATGCAGAATTCAGTTAATCGCCAGCATCACTGTTACTCTCATGCTTCTTGCATCCACATGGATTAGCACTTGGCCAGAAGGACAGAAGCCACTCACTCAGCACTTAGCTGGGACCTAGATACTAAAAGCGTCGGAAGACGATCACACAGAAAAATATAGGCAGCCAAACCAATAATTGCAGGTATGTATAATGAAGAAAACTTGCAGCTTATATTTGTTGCTAGTAGAAGAAATGCACACCATAAAGGAAAACAGCCGCAGCCTCTTATATTCTAGAAAATCAGATAATGAGTGGTCTGTAATGAGCACGAACCAAGATAATATACTGGATCTAAAACATTGGGAAATTTCTTTTTTTTTTTTAAGAATCAGTTTAGTTATTAACGGTGGCAAACATAATTTGCGATCTTAAAAAAATACACTCCACAAAATTCTTTGAGAAACTAAAAGAAAGCAAAAGGCTGAATTGACATTAAAAAAAAAAAAAAAGAAAAAAAGAAAAAATAAAAATAGATACCATTATGAGGCGTTAGGTCACATAGATAGAGGTTACGAATGATTGCACCTAAAAATCCAATTCGAGCCATTTAGTGAAATAGATGCAAGTGTTGGGGGAGATAACGCCGTCGGGTGTGCACTCGCTTATCCTAGGGCACACCCCACAAGGGATGGCAGACAAAGCGCCAGCAATAGGTGCTCTTCTTTCGAACCTCCTGTAGCACGGCCTTCCCGCCGGCACCGCAGAGAAATCGCCGTCCCCGGTGCTCTTCACTTCTTCCAGCTCCTTGTCTAAAACCATGGCCTGAACAATCTCCTTGATCTGCTGAAGGGTAAAGTCGGCCTTGCTGTCGCGGGACATTTGGATTCCCTTCCAGACATCCTCGATGGTGGCAATCCGGAGCCTGGTGACCTGCGCCAAGCACTTGGACCTGACGTCGCTGATGAATTCCTGGTTGAGGCTTCCTTGGGAATACCAGGTGCCCCCCGATATCTCCTTGGCGGGTTCGAACTCTCTGGCCACGTACATCTTCCTGCTTTTGTTGTGGATGCTGACGACGCACTTGATCAAACCTTTTTGTTGGAGCAACCTGAGGGCCTTGTCGAACACACCGCGGGGGAGATTCGTCAGCTTCTTAAGGTCAAAAGTCCATATCCCCATGTTCTCCTTGCTGCGGATCGCCTCTAAGATCATGCGCTCCGCATCGCTGAGTCCCTCATCCGGTACTAGGGCAGCGCCCGACTTGGACCCGAGTCGCGGCCGCTTCTGAGGCACCATCGCCTTCGCTCCCTCTGCTATACAAAGCACCATGTAACGACATGAAGTATAATAGTAGTAGTTAACAGGGGATGCAGTAAAAATATCAACTTTACAAAAATATAGGAGAGATAAGCGGCGGCGGCCAGTTGAGGATGGGCGAGCTTGACGGAGTGGTCTGGCGAGAGGTGGTCCGGGCGGAGCTCTGGCGGGACGACGGATCTAGGGCATCCTCAGCGGTCGGAGAGGGCGATGGGAGAATAGAGAAGGGAGAAAGGGAATCCGACAGAGTTAGATTTGGGGAAGACGGAACTAGGGATGTAAACGGGTCGGATTCTGATCGGATTTTTAAAAAACCGAACCCGAACCCGAACCCGACTACAAAATCGAAACCCGAATCGGAATCCGATGGATTTTAAAAATCCACATCTAAACCCGAACCCGAGCAAAAACTCGAAATCCAAACCCGAACCCAAACCCGACCAAAAACCCGAAAACCCGAACCCGATTCTAAACCTAAAAACCCGAACCTGAAAATAAAATTTACCAATTTCAAAAAACATAAAAATTAAAAAAGACATGTAGATCTGAAGGATCAATTCATAAAATAGCTACATCAACATCTACAAAAAGGGAAATGGTAATCAGTTTAAGATGGTATTGTTTGCTATTATTTGCTATTGAGTCCAGACCATTCATTGCTTTCAAAAAGAAAAACATACATCCACAAAAGAGGGTATGCATTGTTACAATAGTTTAAGATGGTAATCAGTTTTGCAGTTGTATATATGAAAACATCTCAACAATCACTAAGAGAAATAAGAGCAAACTGAGTACTTAGCTAGACTCTAGATAAATAGTGAAATTTCAAGAAAAAACAAAAACGTAACCGAAAGCACCATGAAGTAAAATTGCTTCTAGAAAACAAATTGTTGATATGAGCATCTAGTAACAGAATTCTTACAACTAAAGCATATTTCTTTCCCCGAAAAAAAAAAAAAATGGAGCAAAACTTGACCAAATTTGAAGCTTCCAATTTAATCAACACAGCTATGAGGTAAGATGGAAAATTTGGCAGCTGGGCTTGTAAGATCTCTTGCTCACAGCCTGCTCAAAAGAAAAAGGGGAAAAAAAAGATGAAGATCAATGGAAGACGAAGAACGAACCTGTTGAAAGCCGCTACCGGGCGTGTGCGAATGGCAACTTTGGAAGAGCGTTGCGTGCGCCGCTACCGGGGGGGCGCCGCTGCTAGGGGGGGCGCCGCTGCGTTCGCCTCTTCGGGTGTAGTCGCGGCGCGAGAGAGAAAGCAAGAGTCAAGATGGAAAAAGGAAAGGAATTAGGATTAGAACTTAGAAAGATCGAGTTGAAGTACAAGTTAAATGTAGATGGAATATTAGCCGTTAGATTTTGATCCAACCGTTGAAATTTTAAATATAGGTGGGCCTCTTTATAAAAAGTTGGGCTTCATTTTTAAGTTGGGCTAAAAATTTTAAAAATAATAATCTATATTATTTATTTATATACAAATATATATATATATATATATATATATATATATATAAATATAATATATATATATAAATTATATTAATATATATGTATTTTGGTTTAGATTATAAAAGTGTAAGTATTTTTTTTGGCCTTTAGATTCAGATCTAAAAGCTTGAATTTTTTTTTATATATTATATCATATTAAATTTGTTCAGGTTCGGGTTCAGGTCGGGTTCGGGTCGGGTACAGTCAATATCCATATCCAAATCCATATTTGTCGGGTTTTTATTTTTAATATCCATATCCATTTACATCGGATAAAATCTATATCCGTTAGGTTTGGATTCGGGTTAAATTCGGGTATCCATATCCATTTACATCCCTAGACGGAAGCACTTAAGCGGGTCGAAGCTTCGGACTTCTGGAGCGGAGGCAAAAGGCGACCCAAGACCCGCCGGGTTGTGGATAGTGCGGAGAAGGGCGAACTGACACCCGCTTACCTAAACACTAGGCATTCTTGGACCGGACAAGCCCATTTGCGGCCCACATTCCCATCGAAATCGGCCCACAACTCTCTTTTGCTGTTTTATTACTTTTTTACAGCTTAATCCACTATTTTCTGCAATTTACTTTTTAGTACAATGTATGGAGAGGTATAAGAAGCAGATGTGACTAATAAGAAGGACATCAATGAATGAAATGAATTAGCATCTTCTTCCCCAAAACTTCTTCTCCTCTAAACCTTTCTTCCCCAAATTCTCCTCTATCTCTAATCCCCACTTCTAATCTCTATCCTAATTCCTTATCCCTTCCCTCTCCCCCAATTCTTATCTTCTCTTCTTTACTTCTAATCCCCCAATCCTCATCTCTCTCTCTCTCTTACCTCATCTAGCCTCTATTACCTCGGAATTCCAGCAGGAAGCCACTATCATCCCCGTCGCCGTCCACGCCTCGGCAAGTTCTCATCATCGGCGGGTTGCGATGAGCCCGGGGTCGTTACACACCACCACCACCAAAAACAACAACAACTACAACAATAAGTGAGAAGAGAGTTACAGGTCTAGGGTTTGAGAGGGGGTAAGACAGAGAGAGTGAAAAAAAAAAAAAACAGAGAGAGAAAGACGATAGTTACCTGCAGGGGGCCTTATAGCGGGCGGAGCGGCGATGGCGGAGCTTCTTCTAGGCGTGTAAAGAGTATGCGGTTGCGCAGACGCAAAGGGTGCAGTGGGAGAGAGATGGGAGCAATGGAGATGTGAGGGAGGTCGTTGGTGGAGCGGACAAAAGGGTTTTCGGTTATGAAGCGGAGGATTAGCATATACTATTCCTTGCGACGGCCAATGCGATAGGCTAAGCCGACCTCAGGAGCCCTCAGCGTTCCAGGCCTTCTTACTACTATTACTACACGGCCCGCTTGGTGACAGCAGGCTTGATCTGATCTGTGTCAAACAAATATGCGGGTCCTTTCAAGTTTCAAGTCTGGGTCGGGTCCATGAATAGTTGGTCCAAGGTCCACCGCCATTTGGGCTGGTCCGGTACATTGGTCGGGTAGTTTTTGAAAGTTTTGAGGAGCCCAAGGATCTATCTAGATTATATCTAACACCTAGAGGAGGGTGAATAGGTGTAATAGCCAAAAACCATAAATCTCAATGCGATAAAAATAAATGTGGAAAATAAAAATCACACCGAGATTTACGTGGGAAAACTCCAACTTGGAGTAAAAAACCCACGGGACCAACACGCGATAATAATCCACTAAGAATAAAAGATTACAAGGTGATTTACCTAATCCACGGACTCAAACCTCTCTTTTATCTTCTCCGGATCTCGCGCACACCAACGGGTTGTCCACGCCCCACGTCCGACTCCACGAACGCCACGTTCCAAATCCACGAAACGCCACACTTCGAATCCACGAAGCCTTGATCACGCCGAATCCACGACGCCACTCGAATCCACTTACCCACGATCCGAATCCACGAACCGCCTTCGTTCACGCCGAATCCGCGACGCCGTTCATGAAGAGCATCATGATTATGATGATCCTTTGCTTAGAGTATCATAGAAAACCAGAGAAGAAAAACTCTAAGCGAAGTGTAGATCAAATCGACATATTGATATCAAATTACAATCTCTCGATTTGACCTAAAAAAGGCTATTTTGTAGAAAATAGGTTTAGCACGAAATCCTAGCCTCTAGGGTTTCTCAAACATGAATTCTCGTGATGCTTGATATATTAGAGAACCCCAATAGCTTATTTATAGACTTTAGAATCAATAGGAGTCGGATTAGAAAGTTTTTTCGAAAATTATATTGTGTACCGGTACACTTTAAGCTGTTACCGGTTACACGATGACAGAAGAGAAAACCTGCGTAATGCTGTAACCGGTGACAAGTCGCTTGTTGTACCGGAACAGAATGTGTACCGGTACACTTTGCAAAAATCCATTTTTTGCACGGTTTCGGGTTTTGCAAAGTACCAACGCACTTTCTAATCCAATAAACTTTGGTATTATGATTCTAATGTCTACAACTAAGTATGAATCACCATAACATGAATTAAAACCTTACCTGGGCATCGTGATTCACATAGTGAGTTAATTCCGCTTTCTTCGAAATCTTGGATTCTTCGATCTTCGACGATACACACCGATCCTTTAAGACTCCGACTCACTTCACGAAACTTGCCAACATATAAGACTTAACAATCTCCCCCTTTGGCAATTTCGTGACAAAACTCACAAACTCAAAATTACATAATAAGAATCGAAGTTCAATTGTCATCACCAAAACATTGAACTCCTCGCATGTAGTCCAAATACAATTTGAAACTCAAAAGTACATCAAAAACTCCTAAAACAAACTCTATGACTTAGACGCAACTAGAAGTCTTGAAGTCTTGATTTCCTGCAAAACAGATTATCCAAAATAATGTAGAAACTGACAAACATTCGACATTCTCATATTGAAGTCATTTTCTTCATCATTGTCCTCGAAATTTCATTCATTCTTTTTCTCGAAATTTNTCCTTCTTTTCCTCGGAATTTCACTCCTTCTCCCCCTTTGTTCTTTATTCCTTCTTCTCCTTTGTTCTTTATTCCTTCTTCTCCTTTGCTATGATCAATACCTGTTCATCATTGCTCTCCCCCTTTTTGTCAAAAAATTGCCAAAGACAAAGCATATAAATAGAAAAAGTATACTAGAAAGCATAAGAGTAGTCATGTTATAGTTACAGGTCTAAAAGAAAATAAATGCAAAAGCAAAGTAAAGCAACAAGCACAACTAAACTAAACATCATCCTAAAAAGCAAAGTAGAAAAACAGAGCTCGAGGACGAAGTCACTCAGTGTCCTCGTCATCATCATCATCATCGTCTCCTGCTCCAGCTCCAGATCCTCCAGCCTCAGGAGCACCACTGGATGGTGGAATGAGTGGATGTCTCGACGTAGACCTCGTGTAAGTGGTGTAGGTAGGCTGAGTAGGAAATACGTCGTCATGCCTACAGCCTAGCTTCTCCAAAATCCTCTTCATTCCCACATCCACTTTCTTAGTAAGATCTGCCACTTTCTTCTTTAAAGAGCGCACCTCATGGTGAAGTGATTCCACAGTAATCACTCCCCCTGAGCTCGAAGATCCCTCGCGCTCTGCATGACGTGGAGGTGCTGAACTAGAAGCTCCTATGGATGATCCTTTAGTTTGCTGGAATGTCTTTAATGTGCTGACTGACTTGTCCCAAGTTACTGTATCAATCGGTCCAAGTCCAGTGTCGTACTTTTCACACGAGACATCAACTCCGTATTCTTGCAGAATCCTCGTGATCAACAACGGAACGGAAGTAGTTCACGTCGAACTGGAGACTGTATAACATGTGCCATTCTTTGCCACATCAGAAAGGGAATATTGATGTTTAACCCGTCCATTTACTCAGGATGTCCAAGAAGATATAGAAGCACCAGACGATCCCAACGAATCCTTTTTGTTCCAATTGTAGGTTGAACATTGTAGCTCATCACCAAGGAGAGTAAATGATACTCGGGTCGCAAGTCCTTGGATTCCACGTATGCATGATTTGTCCGCACACCATCCTTGCAGATCGCACGAACAACTGTCTCCCAGTGAGACGAAGACTGATAAATCCCAGTAGTATCATGAAGTCATGTTGACTTTAATCTGTCACGCTCCGGAGTCCTTTTTTGTTTGAAAACACAGCGGAAATAGCTAGAAATTTTTTTTTGAAAGACCTGACCCCAGGGTATGCCAGATCCTCCACAAATACAGAGAGTTCACTGATCACATGGACATAGTCTCCCCTATATTTGCACGGCGTCACACAAGTACAACAAGTAAACAGGATACAACCACAACTAAATGAATATAGAAATAACTATACAATCATTCATTCACCATTCGCATCACAGTTATACATTCAATATTTAAACATAAATCTACATCTATAAGTTAAAATGTTTCCAACCCAGAAACAGGTTTTGAAATACTAAGATACAAAATCCACAGAAAATCTTTTAAAAACTGTTCCCTACACGGAAACTTTTATATTTTAGAAACGCTACCACGAGGGGTAGAAAACCATTCAACATTTGAACTCCACAAATCCTTTTTATTTGAATATCTGAGTTTTCAGTTGGTGTCGTGTCAACATGCATGCCCAACAACTCTCCAATCGTGTGAGGAGTGACTAGAACCCTCTCCCCACGTACATAGGTCTCAAGAAGATAAGTCCCGGTCTCTTCATCCTTAGCACACACCTTTCCATTCATGTAGAACTCCCGAATGAGTTCCACACAAAAAGGAGATCGAGCCGGAACACGTCCAACTGGCTTCAATGGGGACCCTCTGTAGTAAGCGACCAAAATCTGGAACCTCTTGGATTAGGTCATGGAAGTTGACATATCGCTCAGCAATGCATGACCTGCTCGAAAACGTCCTCCGCCGCTCCTGTAGAACATCCGCGGCTTGCTTTGACCGAGTCTCTCTTGCACGAGAACCACCTCCATGCGAGGATTCTCTAGCTATGCCTTTGCCCTTGTCAGGACGAGCAATAGGTTCTTCAGCCTCCTCCGGGGAGCTCGCCTGATAATCCGGATCAGAACCCGGTGACTCGTCTGCAGTACGAGTCCTCTTAGAGGCCCCACGACGGCCTCTACCACCACCTCGGCCACGTCCAGCGGCCATCAGCACCAAAATCAGCAACACGAGCGAAAACGCCATTTGTCCTATACAAAAATTAACCTTGCTTGAACAAAATCTTGAAAAAATTTGTAAAAACAGCGAAAAAATTTCTAATAATATTAGAATGCATACTAACGCTATTTCTAACCAGATCATGCAAAAATTTTCATCAAAAATGACATTTTATCAAAAATCCCGAAATTCCTTGTATATAGAGGTACAGATAAAAAATTAGCAAAAATTACAGCAATATAACCTGATCTAAGTGTACTAGAAGCAAGATTATATGTCTAAATACTGATTCATAGCAAAAAATTGCATCAAAAACGCATCAAAATGCAGATCATGTTTCAACTCGGAATATTTTCGAAAAAAATAGCATAAACGGGATGAGAATGATTAAATCCGCCCCAAATACTTACAGATTTTGAAGGAAAACGCATAGATCTGGAGGAGGAAGGCACTAGGGAATTTTAGAAAGAGAAAGGAAGAGTTTTGGTTTGAATTTGGGAAAGAATCGAAACTTGTAACCGGTTATAATATCCGCGGCTACAGTGTTTTGTACCGGTACACGGTATTTTGTACCGGTACACTTTCACAGATTTTGAAAATTTTGAATATTTTCATCAAAAATCCCTCAAAATCAAATTAATTTCATAAAGATTAAAGATTATAGTCCAAAAATCATTGTGATGAAAATTAATTATTATAAGATTTCAAAATACACCGAGACATCAAAATTTGTAATCGAAAATAATCTAATGATTCAAAACCATCAAGATGTAAGTTGATGAAAAATGATTTTTAGAAATTCAACAAAATTGACACCAATTTGTCGTAACTCGTTCAAAATAGAGATTTAACTAATATGGCACCGGGGGTGGCTCTTTGAGCATCTTTTCATCCTATCACCTTATAACTCCGAAAAATTCTAAAATATTCATTTTTTTTTCAACCTTTTCGGCTTTTCAATTAAATTCCATGTGGTAGCTTCACACATTTACCGGACGACCGGGATGGTAGCTCTTTCCTACATGTGGTGGTAGTTTTCACACTCTTTTTAGGATGTAACTCTTTCCACATCTTTTAAACATAGGAGTATCTTTTTTTTTTTTTTATAAATAATTTCAAACTCCCCCTAAATCAGACATCTCACAATTGAAAGTAATTTTGACAAAATTTTAGTCGATTAGTGAATATCCATCCATCATATTCAACACACATAACAAAGATGAATTAATCACCAAAAGATCAAAATTGATTTCAAAATTTTGATGAATATATGTGTTAAGAATTCATATAATCAATTATCGTCAAAATAATGAAAAGTTGAGTAAAATCGATAATTAATATGAATTTAATTCAAGATGAATGTGAAGTTAAATACCGTTTGAAGCACTTTAAAAAATTTAATCTATCCAAAATAATGATTTTTAATCATCTCCTTTCTCAGAGAAAAATTTTAAATTTTCAAACACTTTTCCTCAAATCAATTTTAAAAATAAATTTTACACACGGAAATCATCATGTAATGCAATGAATAAAAATATGCAACAAGCACCAATCAAAGCATTATATAAACAATAAAAACAAACTAAGACGAAGAGCAAGGAAAGATATCACCTTTCCGCATCCAAACTTGTCGGATTTTGCGTTGTCTTGTCTTGTCGACGTTAAGCACAATTTGCTTTGATTTTTGATCAACCGTTGGTCGTTTCATTGCTTGAGGCTTCGGTTGGAATTATTGATGAAATTTTGAATTCCGGTTTGCTTGTGGGTATGGTTGAATTTGACGTTGCAGCTTAGAAGTCCGGTTTCCTCAAGGTACTCGACTCAATTGATTTTTCTTTTGATTCCGTAGGGGATGTCGGGTAGTAGATGATGCCGAATGAGGTTTAGAGAATACCGATTGACGTTTCAAATCCTTGTTCGGACAACTCTTTTTAATGTGTCCTTTGATGCCACATTTATGACACACCTTCTCTTTCAAAATTGTTGAGACTTTAGAATTTGACTTTTGATCCTTCTCAACATACGTTCTTTCATATCCGAGGCCCAACTTATTCATTTGACCCAATCCGAGCATATGATCCAATTTCTTAGATCCCGAAGAAAATCTTTGAATATCGGATTGGAGTTGATGAACTTGATTAGTCAAGGCCTTGTTGGATTTGTGCGATTCTTCAAATTGATGCTTCAAAAATCCAATCTTGTCTTTAGATGATTTGATCGTTGATTCCGCTTCATCAAGCTTCTCTTGGAGGATCAAATTATTCTTCGAAATCGATTCCTTTTCCTCCTCAAGAGCTTTATTCATTATCTTCAAGTTGTTGTTTTCCTCTTCGATATCCAACAAACGACGCCTCAACATATCCAACAAACGACGCCTCAACTTCTTATTGTGCTTGGTCATCTTTTTTGAATCAATAAGAAGTTGGTTGTATGCTTCCAATATATCATTGTCGTTCGATTCCTTCTCGCTTTCACCGATATCGCTCGAAGTACCTTGCACGGAAGGAAAAACACTAGAATTAGTAACAATAGAGGATAAGCACATAACATTAGACGAAGGCAAAGAATTATTAGCAATTAAAGCAATATGTTCATTCTTTTCTTCGTCACTTGAAGATGATTCACTCGAAGTAGAATCATCCCAAGTTTTTGCTTGCAAAGCCTTTTGTCTATAAGTCTTCTTAGAAGGACAATCTGTTGCAATGTGACCGTAGCCTTTATATTTGTAGCATTGAATTTTCCCTTCAAATTCATCTTTTTCATTCGAAGACTTTGCAAGTTTTTTATCCTTAGATTTTAAAGATGAAGATGATTTAGAAAGGATTGTTGCTTAGACGATGAAGCCTTGTCCGATTTAATCTTCCGAAAATTCCGTCGGAACTTCTTCGTTAGGAGCGCTGATTGATGTCCGAAATTGGCGAGCGAGCGAAATATCTCCATCAGAATCCGAGTCGTCGTCTTTTTTCTTTGTTGATTTGAGTGCAATCCCTGTACTTTTAGAAAAAGACTTGGAAGAAGATTGATTAGTAGGAAAAGTAAGTTTGTAAAGCGCCTACTAATTCCTCTACTTTCATCTCGTCCGGATGCTTAACGGTTTCGATCGCAGCAACCTTTGCACGAAAGCGTTCCGGAAGAGTCCGAAGAATTTTTCTAACCACTTTCGAATCCAGAATTTTCTCTCCCAAGTTTGCGCATGTATTAACAACGTCTTGTAGATGCGTATAGTACTCGGTAAAGGTCTCGTTTTCTTTCATAAAAATCGAATCAAATTTGCTTGTTAGTATTTGTAATTTTTGGACCTTTACTAAGCTAGTTCCTTCATGCGTAACTTGTAGAGTATCCCAAATCTCCTTTGCGGTTTCACACACCGAAACACGAGTAAACTCCGTTTGCGATAAAGCATTGAATAAAGCATTAATTCCTTTACCGTTAAACAAAGATGACTCGTTTTCATCTTTCGTCCACTTGTTCCGTGGTTTAGGAACGGTAGCATTATCGACGACTTCGGTAGGATGCTTCCAACCGAATTCTATTGATTTCCATACACGCTCATCGATTGCAATTAGAAAAGCTCTCATGCGAACTTTCCAATAGGCATAATTTGTGCCGTCAAAGAGCGGTGGTCGATTAATGTTACCGCCTTCAGCCATTAGATATCAATATATCTATACCAATTGAAAGTTTTCAGGAGCACAAGGATCTATCTAGATTGTATCTAACACCTAGAGGAGGGTGAATAGGTGTAATAGCCAAAAACCACAAATCTCAATGCGAAAAAAATAAATGCAGAAAATAAAAATCACACTGAGATTTACGTGGGAAAACTCCAACTTAGAGTAAAAAACCCACGGGACCAACACGCGATAACAATCCACTAAGAATAAAAGATTACAAGGTGATTTACCGAATCCACGGACTCAAACCTCTCTTTTATCTTCTCCGGATCTCGCGCACACCAACGGGTTGTCCACGCCCCATGTTCGACTCCACGAACGCCACGTTCCGAATCCACAAAACGCCCACACTTCGAATCCACGAAACCTTGATCACGCCGAATCCACGACGCCACTCGAATCCACGAGCCCACGATCCGAATCCACGAACCGCCTTCGTTCACGCCGAATCCACGACGCCGTTAATGAAGAGCATCATGATTATGGTGATTCTTTGCTTAGAGTATCGTAGAAAATCAAAGAAGAAAAACTCCAAGCGAAGCGTAGATCAAATCGTCATATTGATATCAAATTACAATATCTCGATTTGATCTAAAAGAGGCTATTTTGTAGAAAATAGGTTTAGCACGAAATCCTAGCCTCTAGGGTTTCTCAAACATGAATTCTCGTGATGCTTGATATGTTAGAGAACCCCAATAGCTTATTTATAGACTTTAGAATCAATAGGAGTCGGATTAGAAGTTTTTCCAAAAATTACATTGTGTACCGGTACACTTTAAGCTGTTACCGGTTACACGATGACAAAAGAGAAAACCTGCGTAATGCTGTAACTGGTGACAAGTCGCTTGTTGTACCGGAACAGAATGTGTACCGGAACAGAATGTGTACCGGTACACTTCTGATGTTGTACCGGTACACTTTGGAAAAACCCATTTTTTGCACGGTTTCGAATTTTGCAAAGTACCAACGCACTTTCTAATCAGTAAACTTTGGTATTATGATTCTAATGTCTACAACTAAGTATAAATCACCATAACATGAATTAAAACCTTACCTGGTCATCGTGATTCACATAGTGAGTTAATTCCGCTTTCTTCGAAGTCTTGGATTTTTCGATCTTCGACGATACGCACCGATCCTTCAAGACTCCGACTCACTTCACGAAACTTGCCAACACATAAGACTTAACAGTTTTGAGAAAGCAATTCTTTAAACAACGTGAGTTGTCTGAGGCTTGCGGGTGAATGGGATGCCACAAAACCTCTACAGATATATCGCCATCTCCATCCATTGATGTTCCAACAACGAGAAATCTTGATATCCTTATTACAGACGTTATGATAAATGTCAGGGAATGTGGTCCGCAGGGGGGTTTCTCCAATCCAAATGTCAGACCAGAAACGGATGTTGCATCCGTCTCCTAACTTGTAAGAGACACCATATTAAATATCTCGCGGCATCGTAGCACGCTTTTCCACCACTGAGAGTATAGGACGAAGGTTTCGCCTTCATGTAACAGGCTTCGTTTGGTATAATATAGAGATCTAATTAACTTGCTCCATAGCAGTTCTGGTTCATTAAAAAAGCGCCACCACCATTTGGATAAAAGGGCCAAGTTCATAGAATCTAAATCTAAGATCCCCAATCCCCCTTGTCCCTTGCTACGGCATATGGATTTCCAGTCAACAAGGCATGCTCCTTCAGAGATTTTGGAACACCCTTTCCAAAAGAAGGCTCTCCTCAATGTTTCGATTCGTTGCAGAGCCCATTTTGGCGCTTTAAAAATGGAAAGATAAAAGAGAGGCAGGTTGGTGAGGACCGAGTTGACGAGGGTTAGCCGTCACCCCTTAGGACAGAAGTTTAGCTTTCCATCCATCGATTCTCAATTCTATTCGGTTGATAACTAAGGCCCAGTCCTCCCTTCATAAGCATTTATTGTGAAGTGGTAGCCCCAGGTAGTAGAACGGGAGATTTCCTATTTTGCATCCAATTATGTTGGACAATCTGTCGGCTATGCGGGGGTTGGATCCGAGGTAGTAGAGTTCTGACTTGTCTTTGTTAATCCTGAGGCCGGAGGCCCACTCAAAGATTTTCCAGAGAAAAAGCAGATTTCACATGATAAATTTCCTCAGCTTGGTAAAATATATAGTGTCGTCGACGAATTGTAAAAGCACTCTCTGGCAGTCGGCGGATGGGCCAATACCTTGTATCAGGTTATTTCCTTTGGCTCTTTCAGTCAGTCTTGCTAGGCAGTCAACCACCAATAAGAAAAGGTAGAGGGAAAGGGGGTCCCCCTGTCTTAGGCCCTTTCTTGTCTTCAGCCATTGAGAAGGGATCCATTCACAAGGATAGCTACTTTGGCGTTACAGATATATTGTTCGACCTAGGTCCACCATGTCTCGTTAAAGCCCAACCATCGTAGAATACTTTCGAGGAATGACCATCTGACGTTGTCAAAGGCTTTTTCGAAGTCAACCTTGATGCTTACACACTCTTCCCCGGATTTTGAACACCAGTTGACAAGTTCACTAGCAGTGACGAAAGAATCGGACAACATTCGGCCTTTGAGGAAGGCCGATTGGGTCTTGGTAATGATAGAGGGTAGGACCAACGCGAGTCGGTTGACCAGGACTTCGTAGATGATCTTTTGGATTCCGTTGATGAGGCTAATCGGTCGGAAGTCCTTTACCTTGCGTGCACCGTCTTTTTTAGGAATAAGGCACACAAAAGAGTACTCGGTTGGTTCGGTAAAAAGGTTGTTGCTCTGTAAGTCCGTAAAGATGTTGAAAATGTCCGTCTGCACCGTGTCCCAGAATGTTTGGAAGAATAATAGTGGGAAGCCGTTCAGTCCTAGTGCCTTATCACTGCCTAGTTGGAGGGTGGCACTCTTAATTTCCTCAAGAGAAAAGGGGGCTGTTAGGGTGTCCGAGTTGGGTAGTCTATTAGACTCATATAGGCTACTCCAGTCTTCGAACAACGGGGCTATGTCATCCGCATGTCCAAACATGCGTTTGAAGGTGTGAAAGAAGAAAGATCTCTTTTGCGCTTCATTAGTGATTAGTCTCCCAGTGTCGTCTTCGATGACTTCGATCGCGTTGATTCGCCTCCGTCCATTGGCCATCGCGTGGAAAAATTTAGTGTTGCCGTCACCTTCCTTGAGCCATTGTTGTTGGGACCTGGTTTACCATAGGATTTCTTCTTCCTGTAAGGTGATCAGGAGTTGTGATTTGAGTCTAGCCCTTTTGTCCCGAGAATTTTGTTAAGTTGTGATGTTCTTCTAGATGGTTTATTACTTGGATTTCGTCCTACAGTGCTCTTTTTGCATTAGAGATGTTGTGGAAGCTCACCTTACACCATTTTTTTTTATTCTAGCTCTACAATGCCTATGCTTAGCAGTTATGTCACGCCCCGGGACCGGCAGGGGCCTTCCCGGTAGCGTGCCCAGACCCGCCATATGTCCCGTAACATAAGAATTGTCGTAAGCAATCAAACATAAGCTTCATATGCAACTCTTTACTATATAGGGGAGTCCAAAATTTCACTATATGTAACATAGGCATTTTTATAAGCACTGTAAATTCTTACATATAACAAGAATATGCACGCTTTTTCATTTTGCAACGTTTAAATCATCAACAATGAGGTTTTTCTCATTGTGTGGCTAGGTCAAACCACCGAACCGTCGCGTAGTGCCTCGATTCGCCGAACAGAGTTGTCCACGAGTCTCTAAATACCCAAAAGTATTCAGCGAAGAGATACAAGGCATTACGACAACCATTAGGTCAAACGTTAATAAACAAGGCAAAAGAGCTAAAACTCACCTCAAGAGAGGAAATCTCTTCCAAAGCTCCAAAGAGAGCTAGACCCTTCAATCCAAGCCCAAAAAGTTCTAAACCAAAGAATCTAGCCTCAAAGCCCTAGATTCAAAATGCCCAAAGTTACATCTAAAATCCCATTCTAAGGTTCCATTACTAAAATCCTCAAATCAAGGTCTAGAGGAGGGAATGAGCAACAAACCTCCTTAGAAGCTCCAATCCAAGCTCAAGGGTGAAGATCTCCCCCCTTGCAAGCTCCAAGTCCAAGCCTTCAAGCACCAACGAAGAAGAGGGTGAGGAAGATGTCCAAGTCACTATTGCTCTCAATCTTCTTCTTCCTTCCTTCTTCTCCTTCTCTCTTCTTCTTCTTCTCTATCAAGGGTGTGGAAAGAGTTGAGAGAAGAGAAATGAGGAGAAGAGAGAGTGGATGGGTCATATAGACCATCTATTGCAACAAAATCCAGCTAGGTCTCTCAAAAATCCAAATTGCATCAGCGCCGGTCTGGGCAATTTTCGCCCAGAGGGACGGTCTCTCTCCAGCAGGGACCGGTCTCTCGTGTCGCACCTGAGAAACATCGTTCGGGAACCGGTCTCTCCCTGTGCGGGTCGGTCCTCACAGCGAAGACGCGCTCGGTACCGGTCTTGCCCGCAGCGGACGCGTTGCCTCGCCGACAGCGCAACACTGCTCACTGGGGATCGGTCTCTCTTATCAGGGACGCGTCCCGAGAGTGAAAACTCTCAGGACTCGTCCAAAACTAGGGTTTTCGAACTTTTAGGTCAGAAAACATTCTACGACCTCTACCAAGTGTGGGAAAGCTCGAAACACATCCAATCACTCGAACCTCGCAATTTGCAAAGGTCCAGTGTGCTACAAGTTACATAAGGATGGTGAATTTTGGCCGGTACTTCGTGCCACCAGATTGTGAACTTTGAGATAAGTCCTCCTTGGTGAGCAAGACTTTTTCGAAGCGAAATCGCCTCGTCGGCGAAGGGGAAATCCTGTAGAAAGGAGAATAAGGTGTGGAGGCCGATGACCTTGCTAAGTGGAAAGGATTGGTCCCATCCGTTGAAACAAGGAATATGTCAAGGCTTGACAGCGAGGGTGATTGTTGCATGTTCGACCAAGTTAAAGATGTGTTGAGATAGGTAGATCAATAGCTTGGAGTCTCGGATGAGGTCAGAGAACATGGTCGTGGCTTTAGAGCTCCAGTGCTTTCCTCTTTTTTCGGATTGGCTTTTAGTGAAGTTGAAGTCTCCACAGATGATCCAGTTATCCGACAAATTTCTTTAAAGGCTGCGTTTGGTTCGGTATAAGTAGAACTGCTAGTTCTAGGATAGGTACAAGTTCAGTATAAGCAGGACTAGACCAATTTTGCGTTTGTGATGAAAATTGGGTTGTCCAGGAATAGATAAATAGTGTTGATGGTTAGATTGGAACAAGAGGAATAAGAGTTACAATTTGAAATTAAAATTATATTATGTAATTAATAGTAATAAAAATATTACTTAAAAATAAATAAGAACTTAATTATTAATAATTAATTATAAATAATAATTAATAATAATAATTAATTATAAATAATAAAATTATAGTATGGATGATCTAATTAATAATAATAATTATTATTATTAATTATTAATAAATAATAATAATTATTAATTATTCTTATTAATTAATTATAAATAATAATTAATAATAATATAGATTATCTAATATATAATAATAATTAATAGTAATATTTATTAATAAATAATAATAATTATTATTATTTATTAAAATAATAAATTAATAATTAATCCATTATCTAATTATTAAGAATAAGAATTATTAATAATTATTAATAAATAATTATAATTATTAATTATTAATTATATTATAAATAATAAATTAATAATAATATCGATTATCTATTATTAAGAATAAATATTATTAATAATTATTAATAAGTAATAATTATTATTAATTATAAATAATTAATTATAAATAATAAATTAATATATATCGATTATCTAATTATTAAGAATAATAAAA
>NW_017893447.1:68883-75793 GCF_001540865.1 Ananas comosus
AGCACATTTAAGGAGTCTACAATAACAGCGGAAAATAAAAACTCAAAAGTAATCTACATTAGAGATATCAGAGCACAGATAGATCTATATCTATAACAAGTAAAAGAGGTATACTAAAGCAAAAGAGTGTAACATAAAATATACAATATCTGTCCAAAAAGTACACAAAAGGTGGTTCTCTAGTACACTGGTACATCTCTCAACTCTCTAAAATAAAAACATCGAGAGGTAGACCACTAGCGACTCGTCACTCGCTGAAGAGCTAGCTCGAAGCCACGCCTTCCTCCGTCCTAGCCTCTCCCGGCGTGGAAGCTCTGAAAGAAAACATAAAAAACAGAGGCGTGAGAACTATAATTTATAGTTCCCAGTGGGCAATTACTGACCTCAACTTAATGCACCACTAGGCCCAAAGAAAAGGTAAGTAACGACAATATAACAAACAATAAAGGGCGAGTATAAGAACTGCTGAAAGAAAGTATAAATGAAATGCTATACTATTATGTCTCAAGTAAGCATGATGTCATGGTGATGTACATCTACGCTATCATAAGATAATATGTCAATGCATACTAATAGCCATAACATAATAAACAAGTAAACCTCACGATGCAATATGTCACTGCAAGGAGTAAGCTCTATCAAAGTAATCCAGTATACTATGATGCAATGAATGAAACAGGCAAGTATACTATATATCCCAATGCTATGTCATGAGCATGTCAAGTGATCCAACCACTAAGCCTATCTAGTAGTGATTATTCATTCTCAACACTGTGTCGATTTCCATTTCCAATTAAGGACCTACCAAAGGTAGTCCAGCTTGTGCCGCCTAAGTGCCTGTGGTAGCCCAACATCCCTACTCTTGGAATGTGTCTGTCCCACTCGACCCCGTAGGCTTCTCAATACCGCACGAGCGAACATAAGTCGCGTAGGCTAACTCCGGAGTGCCGGCTTGTAGGGAGACGACCCTCACAAGCATGTGCGAATCAGCACAAATGGCAAGCAAGCGTAGTCAAAGTCTCAAGTATCAATCCTCATGTCTCTAACATGGTATAGTCACTAGATCTCGAAGATCTAGTTCTATGTCACAAAGTGAAGTTCCAATATTCCCTAGTCTAGTGCCCCTTTATGACACTTAGACATTCAAATTTAAGCATGTTCCACGTTCCTCAATGGCCCTATCCACTTGTTCACACATGTACGAGCTCAACGCGCTTGATGACATTAGCTCTCAATTCACATAATGTTCTAGTCCGATGCCCCTACATGGCAATTTTATTACCTTTCATGTCTCATTAATCTTAGGTTTAAAATGCATGAATCGAACTCATTTCATTAAAAGAACATGCTAACATAAGAATGCTAAGCAATCAAACATAAGCTTCATATGCACTCTTTACTATATAGGAGTCCAAAATTTCACTATATGTAACATAGGCATTTTAAGCATTCTAAATTCACAATAAATACATATAACAAGAATATGCACGCTTTTCATTTTGCAACGTTTAAATCATCAACAATGAGGTTTCTCATTGTGTGGCTAGGTCACCACCGAACCGTCGCGTAGTGCCTCGATCGCCGAACAGAGTTGTCCACGAGTCTCTAAATAACCCTAAAATATTCAGCGAAGAGATACAAGGCATTACGACCAACCATTAGGTCAAACGTTATAAAACAAGGCAAAGAGCTAAAACTCACCTCAAGAGAGGAAATCTCTTCCAAAGCTCCAAAGAGAGCTAGAACCCTTCCAATCCAAGCCCAAGAAAGTTCTAAACCAAAGAATCTAGCCTCAAAGCCCTAGATTCAAAATGCCCAAAGTTAACTCTAAAATCCCATTCTAGGTTCCATCTACTAAAATCCTCAAATCAAGGTAGAGGGAGGGAATGAGCAACAAACCTCCTTAGAAGCTCCAATCCAAGCTCAAGGGTGAGATCTCCCCCCTTGCAAGCTCCAAGTCCAAGCCTTCAAGCACCAACGAAGAAGAGAGGGTGAGAGGAAGATGTCCCAAGTCACTATTGCTCTCAATCTTCTTCTTCCTTCCTTCTTCTCCTTCTCCTTCTTCTTCTTCTTCTCTATCAAGGTGTGGAAAGAGTTGAGAGAGAGAAATGAGGAGAAGAGAGAGTGGATGGGTCATATAGACCATCTATTGCAACAAAATCCAGCTAGGTCTCTCAAAAATCCAAAATTGCATCAGCCCGGTCTGGGCAATTTTCGCCCAGAGGGACGGTCTCTCTCCAGCAGGACCGGTCTTCGTGTCGCACCTGAGAAACATCGTTCGGGAACCGGTCTCTCCCGTGCGGATCGGTCTCTCACAGCGAACGCGCTCGGTACCGGTCTTGCCCGCCAGGGACCGGTTGCCTCCCGACAGCGCAACACTGCTCACTGGGGATCGGTCTCTTATCAGGGACCGGTCCCCGAGAGTGAAAACTCTCAGGACTCGTCCAAAACTAGGGTTTTCGAACTTTTAGGTCAGAAAACATTCTACGACCTCTACCAAGTGTGGAAAAGCTCGAAACACAATCAACACTCGAACTCGCAATTTGCAAAGGTCCAGTGTGCTACAAGTTACACTAAGGATGGTGAATTTTTGGCCGGTACTTCGTGCCACCAGATGGAACTTTTGAGATAAAGTCCTCCTTGTGAGCAAGATTTTTCGAAGCGATCGCCTCGTCGGCGGAAGGGGAAATCCTGTAGAAGAGAGAATAAGGGTGTGGAGGCCGATGACCTTGCTAAGTGGAAAGGATTGGTCCCATCCGTTGAAACAAGATATGTCAAGCTTGACTAGGCGAGGGTGATTGTTGCATGTTCGACCAAGTTAAAGATTGTTGGAGATAGGTAGATCAATAGCTTGGAATCTCGGATGAGGTCAGAGAACATGGTCGTGGCTTTAGAGCTCCAGTGCTTTCCTCTTTTTTCGGTGATGGCTTTTAGTGAAGTTGAAGTCTCCACAGATGATCCAGTTATCCGAACAAATTTCTTTAAAGGCTGCGTTTGGTTCGGTATAAGTAAGAACTGCTAGTTCTAGGATAGGTACAAGTTCAGGTATAAGCAGGAACTAGACCAATTTTGCGTTTGGATGAAAATTGGTTGTTCTAGGAATAAGATAAATAGTGTTGATGGTATTGATTGGAACAAGAGGAATAGAATTACAATTTGAAATTAAAATTATATTATGTAATTAATAGTAATAAAAATATTACTTAAAAATAAATAAGAATTAATTATATAATTATATTATAAATAATAATTAATAATAATAATTAATTATAAATAATAAATTATAGTATGGATGATCTAATTAATATAATAATTATTATTATTAATTATTAATAATAATAATATTATTTTAATTATTCTTATTAATTAATTATAATATAAATTAATAATAATATAGATTATCTAATATTAAATAATAATTAATAGTAATATATTAATAAATAATAATAATTATTATTATTTAATTATAAATAATAAATTAATAATTATATCCATTATCTAATTATTAGAATAAGAATTATTAATTAATTATTAATAAATAATTATATTATTATATTATTAATTATTAATTATAAATAATAAATTAATAATAATATCGATTATCTATATATTAAGAATAAATATTATTAATAATTATTAATAAGTATAATTATTATTAATTATAAATAATTAATATTAATAATAAATTAATATAATATCGATTATCTATTATTAAGAATAAAAAATTATTAATAATTAATAATAAATAATAATAATATTATAATTATAATAATTAATTATAAATAATAAATTAATAATAATATCGATTGTCATTAAGATAATAATATAATAATTATTAATAAAAAAATAATAAATATTATTAATTATTATAATTAATTATAAATAATAAATTATAATAATAATTATCTAATTATTAATATTTAATTATAAATAATAATTATTTAAATTATTAATATTTAAAGTAATATAATGATTTAAATATTTTAATTAATTAATTAATAATTTACTGTCATTAAATTAAATTTAAATTTTAATTAATCTTGTTCTCATCAGGAACAAGCTTATTCCAGGAAACGGGTGGAACAGTAGTTCCAGCTTATACCAACTAGTTCCAGATTCCCAGGAACTACTATTCAACCCAACATTGCGTTTGGAACAAAGGGAATAAGCCCTTATTCCCCCCCTTGTCCCGGAACCAAACACTACCTAAGGGAAAAAAGTTCAGTGCAGAAATCCTCCTTTCCGTCCCAAGTTGGGGTCCAAAAATATTCATTAGGTAGAAAGATTCCCACTGGAAGGTGGGTCAGCTTGAGGGTTATCTAGTAGGTGCGCACTGACCTCGATGCATGAAAAGTAATGCGAGCTCCAACCGTGATTATCCACCAGAGAACTACAGCCGGGTTGAAATGGCATTTGTCAAAGTTAGAGCACAGCAAGCTCTGAGGGAGGATTGGGACACAGAATCAACTTTCGTTTCTTGAAAATAGAACAACAGTACAAGCATGATTGGTACCATAGACTTAACCACACGGCGCTTAGCAGGATCATTGAGGCACATCTCTCTCTTTTATTAATAATTAATAATAAATAATAATAATTATTAATTATTAATAATTAATTATAAATAATAAATTAATAATAATATCGATTGTCATTAAGAATAATAATTATAATAATTATTAATAAAAAAATAATGAATATTATTAATTATTTATAATTAATTATAAATAATAAATTAATAATAATAATTATCTAATTATTAATATTTAATTATAAATAATAAATTATTTAAATTATTTAATTATTAAAGTAATAAATAATGATTTAAATATTTTAATTAGATTAATTAATAATTTACTGTCATTAAATTAAATTTAAATTTTAATTAATCTTGTTCTCATCAAGGAACAAGCTTATTCCAGGAAACGGGTGGAACAGTAGTTCCAGCCTTATACCAACTAGTTCCAGATTCCCAGGAACTACTATTCCCGGGAACCAAACATTGCGTTTGGGAACAAAGGGGGGAATAAGCCCTTATTCCCCCCCTTGTTCCCGAACCAAACACTACCTAAGGGAAAAAAGTTCAGTGCAGAAATCCTCCTTTCCGTCCCAAGTTGGGGGTCCAAAAATATTCATTAGGTAGAAAGATTTCCCACTGGGAAGGTGGGTCAGCTTGAGGGTTATCTAGTAGGTGCGCACTGAGACCTCGATGCATGAAAAGTAATGCGAGCTCCAACCTGTGATTAGTCCACCAG
The DNA here is from genome assembly GCF_001540865.1 of Ananas comosus. Lineage (NCBI taxonomy): Eukaryota > Viridiplantae > Streptophyta > Magnoliopsida > Poales > Bromeliaceae > Ananas > Ananas comosus. The sequence goes on from NW_017893447.1 coordinate 74,139, forward strand.
AGGAACCTACAGCCGGGTTGAAATGGCATTTGTCAAAGTTAGAGCCACAGCAAGCTCTGAGGGAGGATTGGGACACAGAATCAACTTTCGTTTCTTGAAAATAGACAACAGTACAAGCATGATTGGATACCATAGACTTAACACAGCGGCGCTTAGCAGGATCATTGAGGCCGCGAACATTCCAGCAAAAAATGTTCAACATTGGAACAAAACATGACACCCCAAAAAAAAAAAGCTAAGGGTCAAAGCGCAAACGCAGACGACGTGCAAATTCATGTGGGCAGGAGCTTGCGGAGTTCGGAAGCTTCGGAGTCAGAGAGATTCACCCCACAGTACGAGCCTTTGGCCTTCACTTTCTTGCAAGTCCACTTGCGCACTAGCTCCCCCGAAGCGGTTTTGTCTCCCTCCAGCAATCGCATCTTCCTGCGTGTAGCCCTGTCAAGCGCAGGAATAGTGTCACGCCCCGGGACCGGCGGAGGCCCTCCCAGTAGCGTGCCCAGACCCGCCATATGTCTACACATATAAGGCGTCTACAAGAAAAGCGGAAGTAAAAGCAAGAGATAGAACAAATAAAAGAAGTGAAATAACTAGCAACTAATGATATCAGAGCAAGTAAAGTTCTATCATCTACACCAAAGAAAAGAAATAAAGCTAGGTCTAGTGGACTGATAGCGGCGGGATGGGTGTGAGGAGGGCATGAGGATGATAGCTGTGGAGGGACGTTGGGACTTTGCTTGCGGTTGGCGCGGGGATGTTGGCTGCAGTGTCGCGAGCGGGATGGGGCTGTGTGGAGGGGTGGGTTCGGGGCTCCCTGTATCGAAGCGGCAGCCGGAGTGTAGGCCTATGGGCGGACCTGTATGTGTCGCTGGTGGCGCGTGGCGGTATTGAGAAGCCTTACGGGTCGAGGTGGGAAGACATCATTCCAAGAGTAGGGATGTTGGGCTACCACAGGCACTTAGCGGCACAAGCTGGACTCTTTGGTAGGTCCTTAATTGGAAATGGAAATCGATACGGTGTGAGAATGGATAATCAACTACTAGATAGGTTTAGTAGTTGAGTTACATTTATATGCTTTTTAGCATAGTGTTGGGACATGTAGCATACTTGACAGTTACCTATTTCATCACGATGCTTGTTGCCATGATAGAGCTTATACTATCATGTATGAATAAAGGGTTGTAACGCGTTAACAATTGCCATTGGTTGCTTTTCCTTATGATAGAGTAGAGTTACAACAGTTTGACATTGTGCTTATGAGGGATATAGGTAGTATGAGCATTTTACTTATGCTCTCTCTTTCAGCAGTTTATTACATGCTCCTTTTTATTGCTTATTATTATTATCGTTGCTTACCCTTATTTTGGGGGCCTAGTGGAGCAGGAGCTGAGGTCAGTAATTGCCCACTGGGACTATAAATTATAGTTCTCACGCCCTCTTTCTCGATGTTTTTCAGAGCCTTTCCACTCAGGGTGAGGCCAGGGATCGCGGAAAGGGTATCGCCTCGGGCTAGCGCGCTTACCGAGGGATCGTTCGATAGTGGTCTACTCTCGTGTTTTCTTTTGTGAGGGGATAGAGTCATGTACCGTATTTGTGTAGAGACCCACCATTTTTGTACTAGAGACAGATATTGTACTACTTATGGTTATCCTTGTTGA
>NW_017893448.1:0-32571 GCF_001540865.1 Ananas comosus
GAGCTAATCAGAAGATATAAAATGGTTATACTAATATGAGAAAAATTAAATTATGTCAACACATGTGAATGTTTAGAAGCAAAAAACTTGTAGGAACCAATCTGCAAAATCAAAATAGTGCAGGGACTATCGCATATGTTTTTATCTTTAGCGTAGTCAAGTCAATCCGACAGGCACCCTTCAATGAATCAAATTAAGCACGGCAAAGACTCAGGTCATCTTAACTTTAGTATTTTTCCATTTTATTTACAAAATTTAAAACGTGCATAAAAATAAGAGTCATCTTACTAAATTCACGACGTTCATAACATAGATGGACTGTGTGATTCAAGTATCTGATGAGATTTACGATGAATCATGCACTATCTACTTCTTTTACTACTGAAAAAACGGATCCTTCTTTAGAAATTCGTAAAGCATATGTTAGCGTAGCATTATTCAAAGAGTCTACGATTAAGTGCGTGTTAGTTTTGCCGAAAGTGAAGTTACGATTGAAATAGATGTTTAGTTGAACTAGAGTATATATGTTCAAGTGAAAAGTATTTCTTTCCTATTATTTGCTTTCATTAGTGTGGAACTGAAGTTTATGCAGTTTTATCGGTTATTTGCCAGAAAATCAACGATGTAAAAGCTGAAATTCTTAATTTTTTGTATTTGTCTCACCATAAACTGTTTAATTCCCATATGTTAATATTAAAGGGGTGAAAACTAGTTTCCCCAAATTAATATTTTATTGATTTTTTTTCTTACTCTCTTTTTCCTAAATTTCACTTCGGTTCGCGATAGGCTGAAGTCGATTATATTATTTTAGAGAGTTTGAGTTACAATCGAATTCATTCTTCCTTCCTCTCCACCTCCGTGATACAAACACCAATTATTTTATTTCTTTGTTATAAAAGTTTGGTACTTTGGGGAATTAGAAAAGGAAGATAATGGGGATCATAAATCCATTTCAACTTTCGGACACTTGAAAATAGCTGCCTAAATTTTAAGAATTTTATATTTATCACTAAATCATTATATTTTTTTTGCAATTAAGCACGTTAGCATATATATTCTATCAATTTAAAGTGACTAATATTAGTCGGATTGTAAAAAAAATAATAAAGAATACGTGACAGCTATATATGTAAGTCTCTATTGTGGATAAAATTGATCACAACCATCACATTTAATTTTTAGTGCTCAAATGCTTAACAATATTTTTTAATTACAAAACCAAATTTGAGAACTAAATGGTCCTCTCATACTGCTGATGTATTATTTATTACTTCTTGATTATTTCTTAATAATTTGCAAATTATTATATAAATATTACCTAACTAACTGGCTCGTCTTGTAAATATTCTACTATCGAAGGTTTCGACAATAAAAAAAAAATCCAAAGTTCAAAACAATTTGGACTAAAATGATATGTAATCAAACTTCAGAGGCTAAAAATTTAATTCAGCGCTTGTTACTATGAAATTCCATATTCAAATATGTTCAGATACACAAACTTTAGCCATTTTACAAAACAGTCCCTTGAACTTTTAATTTTTGCAATCACATACCCTTTATAATTTTATCGAAAGTTCCAACGCACTCATACTCTTTTGAATACGTTATACATTACTTATCTTTAGAAGCCTAATTAACATATTTTATGCAATTTATATTACTGCAAATTCATAATAAACTTAAATTTTATACTGAAAAAACTGTAANTTTTAATTTATTGTTCGTTGGCCAGCTCGTGAGCCAGCTCGTGTTCGACTCGTTAATTAACGAGCCGAACACGAGCTGAATTTTTTGGCTCGATATTTTAACGAGCCAGCTCATGTTTGGCTCGTTTAATAAACGAGCCGAACACGAGCCAACCCCAGCTCGCTCATGTTTGGTTCGTTTACACCCCTAATTCCATATTCAAATGTGTTTCAGATACATAAACTTTAGCCCTTTTACAAAACAGTCCCTTGAACTTTCAATTTTCTCCATCATATACCTTTTATAATTTTATGGAAAGTTCCACTGCGCTCGTACCCTTTTGAATACATTACTTACCTTTACAAACCTAATTAGCATATTTTATGTAATTCATATTGCTGCAAATTCATAATTAACTTAAATTTTATACTGAAAAAATCGTAAAGTGACTTAAATCAACAAATTGAAAGATCGCATACTAAATCAAAATTTTGATAAGTTAGGTATTCAAAATTTAAATGGGATATAGTTCAGGTAAGTTTTATAATTTTTTATCTTTATTTTGCTTTTATGAAAATAATTTAAAAGTTGAATATGATACTTCGTGTTTTAAACATTTTTTCACAATATTTCTTATACACACTTCTTGATCGACCAAATGATAAAATGCCCCGAACAAATTATTTTTACACCCAACAAGGTTTGTACGTTAAATGTATTCGTGAGTTTCGAAAATACTATTATAAAATAAAAAAAAGCTCAAAACAGCAAGTCCACTACGTACGTACTCACCAATATGGGAAACTTCTATAAAGCACCCTATAGTATAGCATATTTGTAACTCACTACCGCATATATAGTTTGTATAATGTAGCATTAATTCTTTTCCTTAAGATGGTATTAAAAAGGTGGCAGAACTTTGCATTTTACCACACTATAGTTTACTATTAAAAGCAAGTCCCCGTGGGAACAAAAATTAAAACAACCCACAAATAGGGTGCTGCTTAATTTTAGAACTATAGCATGAAACAAAAAATATTCTACACTAGAGGGGACCATATATTTTTAGGTTTGCCCTCTTAAATATTCAAAAAACTTGAAATACTATGTAATTTATTTCTCATAATTAATGCTATTATTACAACAAAATACTCAACAGAAGTGAAATACTAAAAAAGCCATGCAACCGCCTTGCATTAATAATGAAGATGCTACTCTTCCAACCACTTCATATCCGATGCCTTTGTCTTAATTTACGCAAAGTTACTTTAGTTACAGTACAAAGCTTGTCACATACAATATCAATCATAGAGAAATAAGCCTTCCTCCAAGCATTATTGAGCAACAAAACACCATAAAAGACTGCAAAACCAAATAGATATCCCAGTACAACACTAAAGTATATCCATAGCCACTCAAACTTTTCTTTAGGCTCTTTATTATCCATATAATTTATTTCATTTGCGGAACAATTTCTCGCACTTGGTGGCCCACAGAGATACGGATTGCCGATGTAAATGGATGGATCCTCGAGGGTCTGCAACTGATTTCCTGTTGGAATTACTCCCGAGAGATTATTATACGACAAATTTAAGTGGCTAAGAAAAGTCAGTGCCGAAAGACTTTGAGGAATATCACCGGAAAGCTTATTCATTGCAAGGTCTAGAGATTCCAGTGATTGCATTTCACCGATTTTTTCTGGAATATGTCCAATCAAATTATTTCTAGATAAATTTAAATATTGTAGTGTCTGTAGATCAGTAATCTCATCCGGGATCTCTCCACTTAGATTGTTGGCCGAAAGGTCTATGCTCTCAACTAGATAGAGTATCTTCAAAATCGTAAGTTCTTGTCCCTTAACATCCATGGACAGACTAATAATATAACCTTTGAAACTCATATTATCAATTCTATCTATTCTTCCTTCTTTCAAAGCCCTCCAACTGAAATTGCCAAAGGATCGTGGTATTTGCCCTGATAGTTTATTGCTAGAAAGATCCAAAATTTGGAGATAGCCAAGTTGTGCTAATTGCTGTGGAATACTACCAGAAAACATATTTGAGCGTAAATCGAGAATTGTCAGATGAGTTAAACTTTCTCCGATCCATAATGGTATTGCTCCAAAAAACTTATTATATCCAAGATCAAGGATAACTAAACCCTTGCAATTTTGCAAAGAAGGAAATTCTCCAGTTAAGCCATTACTACTAAATTTCAATAGAGAAACATATTTTGATGAGCAAATGGAGACAGAGATCCCCCCAAGAAGATTATTCTTTGACATGTCTATAATAGTAAGATACTCTTGTGACTTCCCAATACATTCAGGAATTTCTCCAGACAAGTTGTTGTTTGATAAATCAAGAACTTCCAAAAAAGTTGACTCGCATAGAGCAGATGGTATACTACCACCAATGTCATTATTTGACAAGAATAAGGAATGCAACTGTGGCAATACAACATTTGGAACTACTCCAGTGAAAAAATTATCGGAGAGATCAATCATTTCAATATTATGTGGCAGAGATGGTAGCTGGCCTTCAAATTGGTTTGAGCTCAAATTCAAGTACCATAGCACGGTAGAGCCCATAAATACAACGTTCGGAAGTACTCCAGTGAAAAAATTATTGGAGAGATCGATGAATTGAAGATTACGTGGTAAAGATGGTAGTGGACCTTCAAATTGATTTGAGCTCAATCTCAAGTCCCTTAGCATGGTAGAGCCCAGTAATAATGGCAATCTCCCTTTGATTTGGTTTTCGGAAAGATCTAAATAATAAATAAAATTTGACATATTCCAAAACCAGCTGGGAGGTGTATCCGCAATTATGTTTTTCGATAAATCCAGCCATTTAATTTGCGACTGACTCTTGAGCCATACTGGAAAATTGGGACCCAATTGGCAGGAGGCTAGTAAAATATATTTAAGTTGAAAAGAAGGAACCCAATCGTCACAAACTCGCATAGTAAGAGAGTTGAATGAAAGGTCTAAGTATTGTATTTTTCTTAGGTAAGAAAGTTCGATATCAGATACGACACCATCCAATGAATTATTATATAGATCTAGAGATATTAAATTAGGAAGTTTCCAAACTCCTGCAGGAATTGAACAAGTGAACAAGTTTGATCGGAGATATATGTCTGTTAGACTATCCATTTGTTCAAGCCATCCTGATAAATTCCCCCTTAAGTTATTGCCGACGAGATACAAAGACTGTAAATTGTTGCGCACACATCGTGGTAGCATCTCTACCCATTTCATGATTTCCCCGCCAAAGCCGATACTTGACAAATCTAATGAAGTCAAGTTGCATAAATATCTTAATGCTCTTGTTTCATTCCTTTAAAATAATTATCTCCTAAGTAGAGCACATCAAGACCGCTCAAACGTAGAAACTCATCAGAAATAACACCATGAAACTCATTAGAGCTTAAGTCAAGATAAGTGATGCTTGTAAGATTCCCAAGCCATGTGGGTAAGGTGGAGTTTACGAAGTTAGCTCCAAGATCAAGCACATCGAGAGCTGTAAGGTTGAAATGTGACAGAGATGTAGAAATGCCAGGAAGTGAACAGTCAGCAAAATGTAGCACTTTCAATGAAGGAAGCATATTTACAGCATGCAACCAACCTGTAGAAGTACTCATATTCACACCGCTCAAATCAAGATATTTTAAGGAAGATAAACGAGTTAGCCACAAAATGTCATCTACTCTAAGAGTGATGTCGGAAAAAGTGGAGTCAAAACTTAAATCAAGATAGCGAAGTTTTGAGAGATTTCCAATTTGAGAGGGTATTGTTCCACCGAAATTTAAATAAGAGAGGTTGAGATATCTCAAGTTTTTGAATGAACCCAAGTATGGTGGGATGCTGTTTTCGCTGAAATTGTTCATGCTGAGATCTAAGTGCTCTAAATTGCTTAAAAGAAGTAAAGATGGATTGATCTCACCGCTCAAACATGGGCATTCCTCGACGAATATATCATACGAATTTCTGTTTCTGAGGTTGAGTTTCACAATATGGCCTGTGGTATTGCTGCAGACGACTCCCCTCCATTTACAGCAATCTTCGCCTTCCCACGAAGACAAGAAATTCTGAGGATCGACCATGCCGGACTTAAATGTGAGGAGTGCGTTCCTCTCTACCTCCATGCAACCACTCGCCACAACAACGTCGATGGTTAAAATCCACAGCAAGGAGGAAAGAATAAGAGTAGCCATGAGATAGGTTGCGGACATGCACATTTAAACTAATATTAGAGTATTTATAGAGAAGGGTGGGGCACAAACTTTGGAATTTGGATATCCTTGAACCCCATTTGAGGCTTACTTAGAATGTAATTAATTTGGTCCAATCCCTTGAAAGTTTGCTTTATGGGTGTGTTTAGTTCGCCCCCTTTTTCACCATGTAATCGGAATCGGAATAGACGAATATATTTGTCCATATTTGGTATGCGGGATTAAATTTCACTTTTTTAAGTTTATTTGTTAATTAAAATATAAGTTTAAGAGTAAGCATTACATTTATAAATTTAAATTTTAATTTGAACTTAAATTAAAAATTAAGACTCAATCAAGCATTTTGAATCTAATTTATAAATTTGAATTTAAGTTTAATTTAAAGTCTAAAATTTTATTCAAATTTTATTTAAAATTTAAATTAAATTTACGGATTCAATTGAAATTTAAATTATGATTTTAATTTTGAATTTGATTACTTTTATATTTTGAATTATCAATTCAATTTCAAAGTTTATTTTTTAATAAAAAAAATATATTTAAAATTTGATATTATTTTTAAATTTTGACCTAAATTTTTAATATTTAATTTTTAGTTTGAATTTAAGCTAATATATTATAAAGATAAAANCATATATAGTTCATGATTGATGATAAATCTAGTTAAAATATTAAATATATGATTAATACAGTAAAATTTAATTAGTAAGTAATAATTATAAATTCAAGTGAAAACTACAAACCTCTCTAAACCATTGAGCATTTTGAGATTCATACCTAAGGTTTTAAAATTTTGATTTTATTATCTAACTCCATATTTTTGATGATTTCAAGAAAAAAAAGAAAGAATACTATAATTGAGTACTCTACAGTAAAAGAGGATTAGAGAATATTCCCAAAAACTAAGAATATTCTGTTATACTATAAAAATTCTCAGCAGAACAAATCAAAGTTACTATTAGATTTAGTATAAATTTAAATTACATACATTTTAAAATTAGATAGCTTAAATAAAAATGTCCAAAGTTTAAGTCTTTTTAAGGAAGGGTCAATGATGGAAATTTGTACGACCAACGAATAATGATTCCAGTTTTTCTTTCTCCCATTAAAATCATGATAGGGATTCATATGACCTAAAAAAAATCTTAAAGTGCCTTTAAAAAAATTTAAAAATGGCAAAATTACACTTTTTGTTTCTCAAATTATGATGTGCGTGGCATTTTGGTTCTCAAAATTTAATTTAATATAGTTTCTGGCTCAAACTCTATAAATTAATAAAATCAAGCCCCACCGCCTAATTTAACGGACTAAATATTGACGTATCGCCAATATGAAAGTTATATGGTATCTTAATTATTGTTCTATCATTAATCACAACACCGTCACGTTAATTATACATTAGCAATACATTATTAATATTTCATCAATTAAATTGGGCTATAGGACTAAATTACAACAACTTAGAGAGTTTGAATGAGAAATTGGAATTAATTAAAGTTTAATAACAAAACTCTAACGCCTTAAAGTTTGAGGACCAAAAATACAATTTAGCATTTTTTAGGGCACTTTCTGAAGACTATTTTCCTGGTCATATGAATCCCTATCATGATTTTAATAGGAGAAAGAAAAAAACCCTAGAAATATTGTTTGTTGGTCATACAAATTCCTATCATTGAGTCTTCCTTAAAAGGACAGGTATTTAAGGGATGAAAACAGATCAGATACGGTCAGATATTCAACGAAACTGTATCTGCATTTTTTTTTATTTTTTAATATGAGCTCGGATGTGTATATATTTCAAATGCTAAATTTTTCTTATTATTTGGATATGATCAAATATTTCATAGGATTCGAATATGGATCTGATTTGCGTTCGGGTATTATTTTAATCAGAATCAGCACATTATTATTGTTTGGTTTAGAAAAATTTAATTGTCCAAAAATATTATTTAAAATAGAATTCACAATTTAAAATATAAAATTAGATTACACACTCAAAAATAGAAATTTTAAAATTTGAATTTTAATTCATTAATTGTATTTGAAATTTAATTCGCAATTTAAGTGTAATTTTGTTAGTTCAAATTTGAATTCAAAATGATGCATTTAATTCACAATTTAAATAATCTCAAAATTAAAATTTTAAAAAACTAAATTTTAATTATAGGTTAAAACCAAAAATTAAAACTATACCTAAATTTAAAAATCAAACTTATAATTATATTTAGAAACAAACTACACCCCTGACCTGTGGAGCTAGTCCCATACCATGTAAATTGTGAACTACATCACACTCTTTGTTATTCACCTACAAAATTTAATTATTAATAGTATTCTAGCCTAGTTCTAATAAAAAATATACATATTAATTGTTCATTATTCATATTTGTATTCAATTTTTTGGATATCCGAACAATTTTAAATTCTTTGAAACTATATCAGCATTCGTATTCGACTTGATCCGAATATTATTAAATATGTATGTGATAAGGCCGGATATTATCTCATCCATTTTCGACGCTAGAGATGCAAACGGAGCAGATCTAGAGGCAGAAAGAGTCCCCACGTCCCGCTCTACTTCTTGTCAAGTCGAGGTCGATTTGAAGCGGTTTAACTTTAATCCTATTTTGGCGCCCACATACCGTTCCATTCGGGGCGAATCAGGACGGAAACGAACTTTTGGTGGATTTTACTTTTCACTTGTCTATTGGTCTTTTTTGATCCCGCAAATTCCAACACGAGGCAAGACGAAAGAGTATACTCCACTACTAGTCCCAAAAGAGACAAAAGAAGAAAGGATATATTGCACTACTAGTCCTTCAATTTTTAAATTCGACTTTCAGAACTCTGAACTTTCAACGATATTTCATTTTCAATTCTGAACTTTCAGCAATGTTTTATTTCAGATCTCTTTCTCAGAATAAAACTTATTGGTTGTACCAATAGGCAATAGGCATCATAGACACGGACACGGACACGAAGTATGAAACACAGCACTACTTGGGCACCATGACTAAACAGCTCCAAAAAATTAAAACACAGACACGAGATAGACACCACTATTATTAATATAATAATATATATTTATTATATAGAAAATATTAACTTTGTTAAAATATTATTATATTTCTGAATAAAAGTTAATAAAATTCTCATTAATATTTGAGAAAAAAAATTCTCCTTTATACATAATTTATTTATATTGTCCACAAAAATTTATATGCATTCATCAAAACGCCAAAATATCCCTAAACTTCCAATAACATTTTGGTTTAGGTCTCCTACTAGAATAAAATTTTTTGTTTGTACCTGCTTCATCTATGGCTATGTTTGTTTCGTCAAAAGTAGAGAAATATCCATTTTCACTGCTTCGTTTACTGCTACTTCACCTTCTGTCGAAACTCAAACTCTCCAAAAATAGCATAATTACTTCGTCCCACCTCAAGCCTAAGTTAATTACGAAAAACAAAAAGAGTAAGAAAAGGAATAAAAAAATATTAATTTAACTCTCACACCTCTAACATATATGTCAGTAACTTCCTGCTATAGGAATAACCAAAATGGGAGAACTCCAGTTACACAACTATACAATTAAACACCAGAAAAAAATAATAACATTTTTTACCGGAACTATAATTCATCCGTAAGTTTACCTAAATCTGAACTTCACTTTTGGTGAAACAAGGAAGCCCTATATGCCTAGACGCCACGACTCTGTGACATCCCAATAGTCCCATATTGAATAAGAATAAGATTGTGACTGTACATATAGGACATCATGAAGATTAATAATAATAATAATTAGATTTAAGTACTTTAAGCAGATAGTTTGAGTCTAATAAATTATTATTGCTAGCAAGTCGTGTCTACGTTGTGTACTTCATCGATTTTATACTTCAAATTTTATAAAACCAAACAACTTTATCAAACTTAAAAGTTTAAGGACCATAACAAAATTTGAATCCAAGTTCCCTGAAAAATAAGTATAACAATTAACAAAGTAGAATCAAGGTAATTTTGTCACCCACGCTCATTATATGCGAAAGGAAATATAATTCATGAGTTTTAAGAACTAAAGTAGGATCGAACTAGAGATTGAATACAAGTTCTCTTTTTATTATCCATTTTACTAATTTTTTCGTTAAATCAGTGACAAAGTTAAAACTAAATGATACTAAAGTGAATATTCGATAAACCTAGATAGGGTATCTGAAGTTTTTTGTTTATAATTTAACGAAATATTAATGGAGGAAAAAAAAATCAGCAACAAAGTTAAAACTAAAGGGTACTAAAGTAAATATTCGATAAACCTAAGTAGGGTATCAGAAGTTTTTTGTATATAATTTAACGAAATATTAACAGAGGAGCCGACGAAAAATGAAAAATGAAACCACAGAGTACTAAATTGATGAACTTTAAACCACATGATACTAAAGTGAGAAAGTGTAAAACCACAGAGTACTAAATTAATACACTTTAAATCAAGGGTATTAAAAATGCGAAACTACAGGGGTGGTATTTGAAGTTTTCCCAAAAAAGAAAAAGAAAAAGAAAAGTAGAAACTTCCAATAGCTCCCATGCAATTCAGCAAACTTTTACTTTGTTGTCTAGTGGTTTAAGAAATTAACGCGTAATTTGCTCTCCTGTACTTTTTTTAAAAAATGTTTATCTATTGTAAGGACCTGCAGTTAAATAGGATAACAAAATGGTATAATTTACAAATGATAAGGTAATAATATAATGAGTCCGGCTACTATACTTTTATTAGTACAGAGCCTATTGTACTCATAAATTTTTGGCCATTAGATCTACCCTTTAATCATTTTCAACCGTTAGATTATACTATTCAACCAACCACCCACTCAACCCTAGGAGGCCCACTATCAATCTAACCGTAACCACTTTCATTCTAACCACACATTTTTTCATCTGAAAGGTCAAAAACTTATGAGTACAAAGAGCTCTATACTCATATGAGTATAGTAGCCCTAGCCATAATAGAGTCCGGCTACTATACTTAAATTACAGTGCGGTAAATTGGAGCATATTACCAGCAAATAATTTTAACTTCACTTCTTATTCTTGTTACAATTTAGATCAAAAAATGTTGCCTATAACTATCCAGTAGTTTTAGATCACATTCCATATTCTAATTTCACTCCAATTAGGGTAAAACCTTTTCTCTATCTAGGAATTACGCAGTTCGACTGAAAATATGAAATGAATGGAACGCCGAAGAATTCATAGTGCACAAGGTCTCTTTGTTTCATCGAAAGTGAAGAGAATTTGAACTAATTTTTAGCCATAAATATCTACTTTTATTGTTTGGTTCATTAAAAATTACGTTTAGTCTTTCCAGGTAGTCGTAATTGGCTTCGCTCTAGCTTGTGGTGAAACAAATTATGGGAGGGAATTTTATAGAAAAAATTTAATGAAATCAACTACTGTTTTTTTTTTTTTTTTACCCATTTGTGTACCAGTATGAAATTTTTCGACGAAACAGACACAAAAGGTAGGAGAGATCTACTTCCAAGACATCAAAGTGAAAATTTTCAGTGAAACAAATACAAAAAATTGGAGAGATCTAGTTCCAAAACATCAAACAAACAGCAATGAAAAAATAATTTTTACTTAAACTTCANTCCTGAGAGATATTCACAAATGATAAATATACAACAACTCTGAGTGCAGCAAACATCTTTATATTTTATATTACTTTCTTGATTATAATATGACCAGACCTGTTTTGTTATCTTCCAATCTGATAATGCATTCTTCTCCCTTGCTAACAACTTTTAGTGCCCCTTCCCAGGTCCATTTGTTGACATTCCACTCATCAGCCCTAGAAATCAGCAATGTTTTACATCCTCTTAATTAATCAGTTGGTATATCGCCACACGAAGTGAATGGATCTTACATAAAAAACTGAATGCGCACACAAAAAAATGAATGTGCACACATATAAAAAAAAAAAAAAAAAAAAAAAAAAAAAAAAAAAAAAAAAAAATTCTGGAGAACATGCGTGAGGAATAATGTTGAGTTCGAATTCTGCTAGGCGCATTACTTTGTTTAATTTTCTCCTATTAAATTCAATTTTACATTTTAAACTTATCAAAAAATCTCAGATGTTTAATCTATTTGTTTCACATTATTAAGCTTCTGGAGAATAATAATTATCGATAAACTATTTTACAGTAGTTATAAAGAATTAAAGAAGAAATTGTTGAACAAAAGTTGGAATGCCGTGCCCACATCTTTTCCTATCAGGCCAGGATTGCATTGCAAACTAGTACAACAATGACAAGAGTTAAAAAGAATCTCTATCAATGCATCTAACAACATAAAATTTCTGTTTATAAAAATAAAAAGCTAGCAATAATTACGAAGTTGATAAATTTCAAGAACAGATATAGGAAAACAGCTAAAACACAGCACAAATTTTATTTATCCAGCATTTAATATACTGATTGCTCAATTTGCCCACCTCCTCATCAACCTAGCGTGAGTTAATGCGACTGCAACATAAAGCCTATCATACATAGTATCAATCAAATTGAAATAACCGTACCTGAAAGATTTGCTGATTAACAAAGCACCACAAATCGCCCAAAATCCCGTGATAAATCCCAAAATCACACTGACAGAGAGCCATAATCTTTCAAACTTGTCGAATCTATCTGCAGTCCCTTCGCTTAAATCGTGAACTGATTCATTTGTAGAGCAATTTTTAGTAGTCGGTGGTCCACAAAGATATGGATTGCCAGTGTAAATGGATGAGTCAGGAAGGGTTTGTAGTTGATTTCCTGTCGGAATTGGTCCTAATAGATTATTGTATGATAAATTTAAGTGATTCAAATAAGTCAGTGCGGAGAGGCTTTGCGGAATAGTGCCAGAAAGATTGTTCATTCGAAGGTCAAGAGATTCCAAAGACTTCATTTTGCCGATATTCTCTGGGATATTTCCTGATAAATGATTTCGCGACAAATTTAAGTTCTGCAGTGCCCACAAATCTCCAATCTCGTCAGGAATCTCCCCAAATAAGTTATTATCAGAAAGATCTATGCTCTCCATAAGGTCGAGAATGTTCGAAAAGAGTCGTTCGGCCCTTTTAATAACAAACAAAAAACTAGTTGAAAAGCCAAAGAATGTTCCTTGCTCTAATTCTTCCGTACTTTTTGTCTTTCCACCTTTTTGCAAAGCCATCCAACTGAAATTGCCAATAGATCGGGGTATAATCCCCGATAGATTGTTATGAGATAGATCCAACACTTGAAGATATCCAAGCTGTAAAACTTGTGGGGGAATGCTACCAGAAAACATATTTGAATGCAAGCTAAGAATCATGAGGGATGACAAACTTTTTTCACCAATCCATGTTGGTATTGCTCCGGAGAACTTGTTATGCCCAAGGTCAAGAAAAACTAACTGTCTACAATATTGCAAGGAAGAAGGAAATTCTCCTGACAAGCTATTGTTGTCCACATTTAATAATGACAAACCATCTAAATGACAAATAGAGTCAGGGATGCTCCCAGAAAGATTATTGTTGGACACATCTATAATAAATAGGCTCATCTTTTGTATTCTCCCTAAACATTGGGGAAGTTCTCCAGATAGGTTGTTCCTTGACAGATCGAGAAGCATTAAATAAAGTGCTTTGCATAAAGAATGTGGTATAGTACCATCAAAACTATTGTTTGAGAGAAACAAGTAAGATAAATCTGGTAATATAGAGGATGGTAATGGACCTTTAAAGAAATTATTAGAGAGATCCAATAAAATAATAGTAGGCGGTAAAGACGGCAATAGGCCTTCAAATTGATTAAAGCTCAAATTCAACGAGTTTATCATCGTTCGGTCCAATGGTAATGGCAAATTCCCCTTGATCTGATTATTGGATAAATCCACATAATTTAGGGATTGAGATATACTCCACAACCAACTAGGAAGTGTTTCAACAATTCGATTATTTGATAAATCTAGAATTTCTAGTTGTGTCTGTCCTTGCAACCAAGTTGGAAATTTCTGTGCCAGCCGGCACGACGCCAATCCAAGTTCTTTGAGTTGGAAAGAAGGAACCCAGTTGTCACTAAATTGAACCGTTATGGAGTTATTTGAAAGGTAAAGTTCTTTTATTCCTCCAAGATGATTAAGTTGGACCTCAGATATTACACCCTCTAATGAATTACTAGAAAGATCCAAATATGTAATATTAGGAAGCGTCCATACTCCTACTGGGATGGTACCGGTGAGTGAGTTGTACCTCACATCTATAGTAGTTAGACTGGTCATTTTTTCTAGCCATCTTGACAAATTCCCCTTTAAATTGTTTAGCCGCAAATACAAGTTTTGTAGCTTATAAATTGTGCATCCTCCCAACGTGTCGATCCATTCTGAAATATCCCCACTAAAGCCGATTTCGCCCAAATCCAAAGTAATCAAGTTGCGGAGCTCGCGGAATGCTCTTGAAGACATACCTTTGAAATTATTACCACGTAAAGAAAGAACATTGAGGGATTCCGAGCAGCTAAATTCATCATGAATAAATCCATGTAAATTGTTGTATGAAAGGTCGAGATGAGTGATGCGACTAAGATTCCACAGCCATTTAGGTAAGGTAGAGTTGAGGAGGTTACCACTTAGATCAAGCACTTTCAGAGATGTAAAGTTGACGTACGACAGAGACGTGGGAATTCCAGAAAGAAGACTGCTTTCCAAATGAAGCACTTCTAAGGATGGAAGCATGTTTACTACTTGGAGCCAATTTGGAACTGTACTCAAATTCACTATACTCATATCAAGATACTTCAAAGAAGACAGATTGGTGAGCCACCACATGTTATCTACACTAATCAGGGGAAAAATAGAATTTTGTGCATTGAGATCGAGATAGCGGAGATTTGATAGATTTCCAAGTTGAGCAGGCACAATTCCATTGAACCATGCATTGGAGAGGTTAAGATATTTCAACTTTTGCAAAGAACCTATATGCGTGGGAATGCTGTTACCGTAAAAATTATTCATGCTAAGATCTAAGTGCTTTAGATCACTCAAAAGAGACAAAGATGGTTTGATCTCACCACTCAAGGATAAATTTCCAAGTTCAAGCTTCACAACATGGCTCGTCGTATTGCTGCAGACGACTCCCGTCCATTTACAACAATCGCGGCCTTCCCATGAAGACAAGAAGTTGTATGGATCAGTTAGGTCGGCTTTAAAGCTGAGAAGTGTGTTCCTCTCCCTCTCAATGCAACCCATTTGTCACGGACAAAATATTTTCCGCTGATTTCTCCTTGACAGTGGCCCAAATCTGCTAGCGAGTTCGGGTTGGTAACGGGTCGAATCAGGTTGTCAATACCCAAACCCAACCTGCTGTGGGAAACTCAAGGGTTATGAAACTCATGGGAGTTATGGGTGACTCTTGAGCTTTTCGTCATTATGAGGGCTCATTACTATGAAATAGTGAGTGAATTAATATGTGTCATAATGAGAGAGTTAGTGTGTGTCTAGGTTCATTGTATCTAGGAACTTATAAGTAGTGAGGTTTGGTTAAGGCCAAACACACAAGAGAGAGTGTGTGTATGTGTGGGTTGTAATCTCTTTTCTAAGTAGTGGAGTACTTAGTTTTTTTGAGTGAACCTCTGCCTCTCTCTCTTTGTCATTCCCTTTGCATACTTAGTCGTAGGACGCGAAGGTCCGGACTAGCAATAGGGACGAAGGCTTGCCCATCTTCGAGCAGGAAGGCGGGCGCCACACGGACTTTGCGAACAGAACCGCTAAGGCCGTGACACATTGCTCTATTTGCTTGCATGCTCAGAATCAGAAGCAAGAAAGAAAGAATAAAAGAAGCTATGCATGTTATGCTTAATTTGCTTCAAGTAAACGAGCTACTTGAATGAATGCACGCTCACACAAATATTGCTAGACTATTTATTGACGAGGCCGGCCTTGGAAACAACCTTCTTAGAATTTAGAATATCACTTTACCAAAAAGTCTTTTCTGTAACAGACATTTCACACAGAAATATCCCTATGTCATTAGTTAATCCGATCGCAATTCCTGGAATAATCCGTTAGGGGTGGGGTTAACAAACACAATTCTTTGAAAATCTTGTTTGGGGACTAAAGGAGGAATAACCCCTTATCCTCCCCTCCTAACACCCAACCAAACACCACCTTAAGGTTTGTAAGAAAGTTGAAAACTTCATAGGACTATACAGGCAATTGCCCTATTTTTAAATATTATTGTACTATATATAGAGTTAAACTTATATCTAAATTGCATATTGTTAAAAAAATAATGCATATTTATAATTAATAATTAATTAAAATATATAACAAACATAAATTCGTCTGATTTTTGTAAAATTAGATAGGTTCACCTATTCACCGGTTGAAGCACCGAACGGGTCAAAAGGGACACGGATTTTAGAAAATTAAAATGAGCGAGACATTAATCACAAGAAATAAAATGGTCATATTATGACAATTTACATTATGTTAACAGTTCTACAACAGTTTTTAGCATGCTATCCGTTTCGTTTATTTTATTTAAAAATAAACTTAGTTAGAAATATGAATCAATTAGGATTCGAACTTAGGACCTCGAATACCAATAAACTTAGTTAGAAATATGAATCAACTAGGATTCGAACCATCAAGCCATTTGCCATTTGCACTAGGAACAGGCAGTACACTTGTACAAAAGTTTGAAAACAAAACCTGCAGGGACCACGTTGCAATATCAAAATATATAGTACTGGGACCATGCCATACGTTTTTCTCTTTAACATAGTAAAGTCAAAATGATAGGCTCCCTTCAATGAATCACATTAAGCACGGCAACGACTCAGGTCAAATAAAATTTCATTTTTTCCATTTTATTTACGAAATTTAATAAGTGCATAAAAACCTAAGAGTCGTCTTATTAAATTCACATCGTTTCTAAAATAGATGGACTGTGTGATTCAAGTATCAGATGAGATTCACGATGAGTACCTAACCACTTCTTGTACTATTGAAAAGCGGATCCTCCTTTAGAAATTCGCGAAGCATATGTTAGCATAGCATTATTCAAAGAGTCAAGGATTAAGTGCGTGCTAGTTTTGCCGAAAGTGAAGTTACGATTGAAATTGATTTCTAATTGAACTAGAGTTCAAGTGAATATTTTTTACTTTCCTATTGTTTGTTTCTATTATCGCGCGCGGAGCTAAATTAAGTTTCCTTAGTCCTATAATTTGTTTGCTAAAAAGTCAATAACGTAAAAACTAAAATTCTCAAATTTCTATCCTTGTTTTATGGAAAACTGTATAATTCCTACAGTTAATATTAAAGGGGCAAAAACAAGTTTCGCCACATTGGTATTTTATTAGTTCTTTTCTCACTCTTTTTCTGATCTATATTTGACTTCGGCCAACGGTGGGCCGAAATCGGTTACATTATTTAAAAAAGAATTATTATATCACAAGCTAAAACTTTATATTTTTTGCAATTAACCACGTAAGTATATATTCCATCAATTTAAAGCGATTAACATTAGTCAAATTATCAAGAAATAATAAAGAGCACATGCCAGCTATATACATTAGGGGTGTAAACGAGCCGAACACGAGCGAGCTCGGGTCGGCTCGTGTTCGGCTCGTTTATTAATTGAGCCGAACACGAGCTGGCTCGTTAAGGTATCGAGCCGAAAAATTCAGCTCGTGTTCGGCTCGTTTATTAACAAGCCGAACACGAGCTGGCTCACGAGCTGGCCAACGAACAATAAATTAAAAAGAATTAGATTAAATATATATAAAAAATAAATTTATAAAATCTTTATACATTTAGACTTTGATTCTAGTTGAAACTATTATAATAAGTAAGTCTTTTTTAATTAAGCGTCGCATTTATATTTATTTATTGCCTAAAATTAATAATAAAAATATAATTATATATATATACTATTTATTTATATATAAAGTATAAATTAAATCAATATATAATATATAAAATATATGTATTCAAGCTTGTTATCGGACTGTAATACGACCGAGATGACCCCAGCTCGTTGTATGCTGCATCGTTTACTTGAGGCGAACGCCGATCTCGGACTCATTTCGAGCCGAACACTCCTAGCTGGCTCATGAACATCGGAGCTGGATGCCACCCCTAATAACATGAGTCCTCAAATCAGCGATTTCTTATTTGTATCACTTAATTGAACTTAAAAAGATTCAGCCGATTTTTTAAAAAAAACAGATAAATTCAGTCAATTATTGTGAACACCAACCGTCTGAAATGCGATCAAATTGGGTTCTTACAGCCTCTGGTATTTTCTAGGTTTGAACCAAACTAGTTGGACACTAGATCAATAGTTCGACAGAGCGACTAACGTTGGGGAAGAAAAACCAATATTTTAAAATATTAATAATTTACATTATGTATCTACTATACTAATTAATCCTATTACTATAAATGTTCATCTCAAACTATCAATATTGAAAATTATCTCTATGAATTTAGAAATTAAAAAAAAAAGCTGTGAAAATTTCCTTTAAAATTGACCAAAATTTCACTTTATCCTTTAACTATAACGAAAAATTTTAATATAGTACAAAATTGATACTAATCATATGAAAAAATTAAAGTATAAAATACTTAGACAAATAAAATCAATTTAGTATAAACAAAGAACTAAAGAATTTATTTCCTTAAAAAATATATATGTATATTACATTTTAATTTACAGCATTTTTTATTTAAAATACATAAGGTACTGAACAACATTAAATTAAACAAAAAAATTAAACTGAGTATACGGAAGATTTCAAGATTAAATCATGAGTTATGGAACTTGCAGGGACCAAACTGCAATAATCAAAATAGTACGGGACATCTCCATTGCGTTTTGCTCTATGACAGACACCTTTCAATAATGACGTTAATAAAATTAGGCGGACAAGAGCTTTTGTTCAAAAGTAAACTTCTATATTTTTCCATTATTATTTATGAATATTAAAAATTATATAAGACGTCTTTATAAATTTGCTATTCGTTCATAAATAAATAGACTTTCGCTGACTAAAATATCAGATAGGCATATCACGTAGTCACTAACACATTTCTTATTTACTGACTGAAAAAGCGGATCTCTTCACGAAGTTCGGGAAGCACACCAGTAGCAAAGCAATTAAGCTAAAAGAATGGCGTTAGTTTTCGTAGAGTTCCTATGAAAAAGTGAATTAAAATATATTTTATAAAATTGCAATTTTTTATAGTTGTTTTTTTTAAAAATTCTATATTTTCAAATATATCCTCTGGTTATTTATCGGTTAAATACTGTTTATTTATAAGTGAAATAATTTTTTTACCATCACAAATATGTCCCTCTAAAAATTCAACTGTTGATTAAAAAGCGAAGTAAAAGGTCAATTCACCTCATTGATAACTAGGATTAAGTATTTTACAGTTATGTTAACTAATTTTTTTTAACAGATACTTCACGTAGGAATATATTGAAGACATTAGACTTATTGCAGAGACCTGAATATTAAAATTAACTCTAATAAAAGAATAACGATTAAGTGCGTGTCTTGTTTTGCAGACAGTGATGTTTAAGATTGAAATAGATTTTAGTCGAACTAGAGTTTAAGTGAATTTTTCTTTTGCTATTATTATTTCATTAGTGTGTGGTTGAAGTTCTTTGATTCTATTATTTGTTTGCACAGAAAGTCAATGACGTACTAAAGTTTGAAATTTTTTTCTTTTATATGGTTGTTTGCACCGAAAACTGTTTAATATCCACACAATAAATTTAAAGCAGTCAAACAAGTTTCCGATATTATATTTATTATTTTTTTCCACATTTTTGTTGTTTTGATTTAACAACGCGTAAGCCGAAGTAAATTAATTTATTGTTGGAAGTTTGAATTACAATGGAATTCATATGTCCAATGCAGGCAAAGCATAAAAGGTACGTAGGGTATTTTGATCGATAAAACATTCATTTCTCTCCACTCGGCGAAACAACACATTGTTAATTTATTTTCTTTTGATTATAAAAATTTGGTGCCTTTAGAATTAGAAAAGGATACAAATAGAATATGATATGAATCGAAACTTCAGGTCTATAAAAATTAGAGAAATGACTTCGGAATGCTTTAAAAAATATATAAAATTAAAATCTTACACCGTTGTTAATAGAGGGTAAAAGTAACTTTGAATAACTTACCAGGTAAAAGATTATTTTATTCAAGTTAGTTTTGGTAATTAAATAATTTACAATGATTTAAAAACTTTTAATTGAGTGTGTCCTAAATTCTAGCATTAATTAGCAGTAATTAGGAAATTAATTTGATTAACCAAATTTATGAGATATTAATGCATTCTATTAGGAATCTACTGTTATAACTGTTTTAGGTGTTTCTCAAATTATGCCATTATTTAAATTATAGAATTTTAGAAAATAGTTTATTCTAATACGATGAATTTAAATTTTAAAATTAAATACTTTAAAATTTAAAAGTGAAAATTAAATTGAGAATTTTATATTACTATTTAAAAACATAATTCTACCAAGATTTCAGTACAGTTTATTCACACCAGTTAACAAAGTAAATACATAATAAAACTTAGAGTAAAATTTCTACAACTCGATTTCTTGGCAGGAATTTCATATTCTATTTAATTTAAATCTCAATTGATTTAAAACTAGATTGAATCCGATTGATTTGACTTACTGACAAACTTTGACTATGTTATCAAGAACTTTATTTTAACGCTATGAATCGACATAACAATTAAGAACAATTTGGACGTGTAAATAATAAATAATTTTTAGACAGTTAATTGATTTTTTTTGAAAAATTAAAAAATTTAACTATTAAAGCTAATCAATATTTTAAAATATATTTTAAAAATATAAAATTAAAAAGATTAGAATTAGTGTGGTGAAGAAAAAAATAGTTAGGAATTTGAATCGAATAGACTAACCTCACAAAAACTTTAATTATTTCGAACCGTGACGATTGGAAAAATCCATATCCAAGATTCAAACTGACCATTTTCTGAAACCAAAACCAAACCAACAAGAAAGACTAGAATTCAAACAATTATTTCTGGTTTACACATTATTTCAAATTTATATGAAACTTAATTTTTAAAGATAAATTTGAATATAATATTAAATTTTAAATTTAAAAGTAAAAATTTAAATAGAGGAATTTTAATATACTACATTTAAAGTTAAACTTCAAATGCTCATTATGTTCAATCATTTGAAATTTTCCTTATATGAAATGTAAATTTAGAAAGGAAAGATAAGCAGAGAAAAGGAAACAAAAGAAAAAAAAAATTTTACAAAATATAGTAGCATATAATAATAGACTCAAAATTGGCTCATGTATTAAAAGACTAAAATTCTTTTTTAAGGTACCTGGTAACCGTAATTTCTTCCAAAGTGACCTGCTATTACGAGGTACAATATTTAAAAAAACTAAATCTGAGCACGTTAATACGGTGACATGAGTAAACAAAAAAAAAAAGAGGTATATAGAAGCATTACTCAAAAAATGTAATTCAGCGCTAGTTACTACGAATTCCATATTCAATGCGCGTTCAGATGCATAACCGTTAACATTAGCGCGTTTTGTAAAACAGTCCGCTTGACTTTTAATTCTCTCAATCATATATCTTTTATAATTTTTATGCTTACTTTATTTTACAAGCCTAATTAAACTATTTATATACAATTGCATATTACTCCGCAACATTCATAATTAACTTAAATTTCTATACTTGAAAAAACCATGAAGGACTTAAATCATCAAGTCGAGTTAGCATTACTGAAAATCAAAATTTGATAAGTTAGGTACTTCGATGAAAGTTTAGGGTAGGAGTTCACGGTAAAGTTTTATAAATTTTTGTCTTTATTCTGTTTTCAGGAAAATAATTTAAAAGTCTGAATATGATACTTCATGTTTTTAAACATTTTTTCAAACTTTTATATTAAAATTTCATTGACCGACAATGAATAAGATGGTTGGGGAACCGGATGAATCGGTCCGTCATGCGTATAAGTAAAGAATACAGAAAAGATAGCAGAACCTCGGTAACAAACGGATAAAAAAAAAATTATAGAGAAGAAACAAAATTTACGGTGGTTCGGTAATTATTCTACATCCACAGAAAAAGCGAGGTGGAGAGATTATTCCACTATATGAAGAAATAAAAGTGCAAAGCTTCACCTTAGTTTCTCCGGATAAAAAATTCAAGAATCTTAGCGTGAATCCTACCTTTCTCTTGTTCCACAAAAACTTCAAGAAATACCGAAAAAATTTTGTCGATAAAACCGGAAAGCTTTTTCGTAAAACCGAAAAAAGCAAATTAGAGCAGTATGTAAGAAACTCTGACAAAAAATTCTTATGCCGTTGCTTCGAAA
Source organism: Ananas comosus (assembly GCF_001540865.1). Taxonomy (NCBI): domain Eukaryota; kingdom Viridiplantae; phylum Streptophyta; class Magnoliopsida; order Poales; family Bromeliaceae; genus Ananas; species Ananas comosus. The sequence goes on from NW_017893448.1 coordinate 22,343, forward strand.
AATCCGAAGCTGCTCAGCAATTTAAGTCGAGAAGAAACATCGCTCTTGCTGTCACTCCGAGATTCCGTCCACGCGTGTACCTCCCTTCTCTTTGCTACCGTACGGCTTCAAGAGAGACCGGCACCTGAATTAATTAGCGTTTAGCTTCAAGAGAGGCGGCCACCTGTAATTAATTAGCGTTGGTTTCGGAGAGAACGGCACCTTAATTAAGTGGTAGGTCAACGATTATGCTAGTTAATTCCGCTTGATGCCACCTTCCAAGACCGTACGAGATTCACAAGCCGGCAGTGCCTAATTAAATTGGGCCTCTGCTATCTTCCTTGCCGTTTCGCATGCAAAGGCGGCGGCACTTCTTATGCCGTAGTGGATAGGCCACCTTAATTAATTAGCCTTCTCTCTTCCTTTGCTGCCGTACGGCCTCAAGAGAAAAAACGGCCCCTTTTAATTAAATAACCTCTTAATAAAAAAGGATAATTTTAACTTTTCTATTCTTGACTTTTTTCTGTACTCATTATCTTTCATCTTATCGCCCCACTTCCTGAAGCATTTCAGTTACTAGCCAGTTATGCAAATTAGCTTAAGTTTAGACAGTGTCTAAACTTATCGTCTGGTTACCGACTTTGTTCATGACTGTTAGCTAACATTATCTTCGCGGCGATATTCTTTTAACTGAATTTCTCCATCATCTTCATTAGTTGAGCTTCCGTTAATCTTGTGATACTTGATTTATTTGTGCTTTGTGCCTCCCACGGTAAAACTGGATTCCTGGCCTAATTAACTATTATTATACAATTCATATTACTCAGCAAATTCATAATTAACTTAAATTTCAATTCTCTCAATCACATTTACCTTTTATTAATTTCTGAATTATTAGGTCTCTACAAGCTAATTAACATATTTATATACACATTATATTACTCCGCAAATTCATAATTAACTTAAATTTTATACTTAAAAACCGTAAAAGTGACTTAAATCACCAATCGAGAGGTCGCCATACTGAAAATCAAATTTTATAGTTAGATATTTCTATTGAAATGGGATATAATATAGTTCAAGTAAGTTTGTTAAATTTTTATTTTTATTTTGTTTTCAGGGAAAATAAGATTAAAAGTTGAATATGATACTCCATGCTTTAGTAAAATTTTTTCCACTTCTTTTACTAAATTCTGATCGACAAAATGAATAAGATGCCCTAAACAAATTATTTTTACACCCAAAAGGTTTGTCGTTAATAGTATACAACAAAGAACGTACAGAGTGTTGAAAAATACTGTATATAAAAGAAAAACACTCAAAAACAACGCAGTCCAATACTGAATCCTGATATTTGGGAAACTTCAAATTAAGCACCCAATAAGTATAGCATTACTAGTGAATTACCAGCGCGATGCTGCGCGAATTAAAATTAGTTTTATTAATAAATTTATATTTTTTATATTTTTATAAGTTTTATAGTTTAATTATTAATTTAAATAAAATTATATAAAATAATTTAGCGCAAAGTAAATTTATACAATAATTTATTTTATAAAATTTATATTGAAAAGAATTTTGAGAAAATCTATCAGATAATTTAAGAAAACCCAATAAATAAGGAAAATAAAAAATTGTAATAAAAATTATTTAATAAATTAATTATGGATAATTACACATGATGCGCACTATATTTTAAATTTTTAGTCTAAAATTAATTCTATTTTCTTTATACAATGATATTTTATGTAATTTAATTGCATTTATTGGTTAGATTTTATTACGACGATTTTTATGGTATTGATTAGATATTTAGAGAGATTTAAAATTTTAATTGAAAGTTTAAATTTGAAATAATATTATAATGTAAATATTAAATATTAAAATTTAAATTTAAAACTTTAAAATTTAAAAATATCAAAATTTTTAATTATTGTTTAATATATATATTGGTGTGATGTGTGTGTGTTGAGCGAACCGGGCTTTGCTGTTGATGTGTAGGTGTGTATGTGATTAAGAGCGAGACGAGAAGAGGAGGGTTGGCGGCGGACACGTTTCACTCTAAGGTTCGTGAGATCCCTGGTGTTTGACTGTGCGAGGAGCCTTATCGACAGCTCGGAGAGTGCTCGGGAAAGCCCGAGTCGCGGTTGGCGTCAAATAGACGTAAAACGGGTCCGTGCGAACGCCTCTAGAGGGCGCTTACGCGAAGAATTCTGCAAACTGCAGCATTCTCTGCTTGCTTGTACCGGTACAAGCAGAATGGCTGTACGGTACAACCATCGACGCAGAAGTAGCAGCTCTCGGCGTACGGTGGCTCTTGTACCGGTACAAGAATACCGATGTCGTGTACAGATGGGAGGTAGAGGGCTAAATGTGGTAATTTTTCATCCCTCGTTTGTATCACCACTCCACCTACGCTTTTTATCTGATGTTGAGAGCATTGAGAAGAAGTTCTTTGGACTGCTCCTTTTTTCCCTCTTCACCTCTTAGTTTGGTTGATCTGTGGAGAAGTCCGGTTGGGGGTATTCGTCGACGAAGTCGCCGCGCCGAGCCGAGTTCGAGCGCACACTTGCGCGGGGCTTTGCGAAGAGCCGGGCGATGCGGAGCGCCTTCACTGTTTTGACGTCGCGCGAGGTTTCGACGTTGTCGGGTTAAGAAAAAGGTGATTCAGGGTCTTTTTGATTTTGGAGCAAGTATTACCATTTACTATCGGTTAGTAGTGTTTTGCTGAAATCGGCCGCTCGCACTGTTCGTATTTCAACTCGTTCTTCCGGTAGCGAGCGTCGAGATCGCGACGAACACTTGGCTTCAATTGGTTCTAGGACTTCGAGGAATTCCACGGAAGCCCTCAGTTGCCAGATTTTGGTAAGTTTAGCTGTCGAATCTTGGTCTCTTCAGCTTGCTGTGAAACTTAGGTTGCATTTTGTGATCGTTTTGGTTCGTTTTAGCTCAGGCGGACCGGTCTAGGTGGTCCCTGAGGAAATGTCCAGCAGCATCGCGGGTGGCGAGGCTGATGTTCAGCTGCAGGAAATTTGCACTTGATGGTGGTTTACATCGGTTTTTACTTCCTACAGTGCTATTATGTCGACATGTATGAAATCGTGGTTTCTAACATAGCTTTAGCCCTCAAATTTATGGATTTTTTGTTATGAATGTTTAAAAATCTGAATTTTCGGAGCATATTTTATCAAGGTTAAATAGATTATTACATGTTGACTTGGAAATTGAATTAGGAGAAAAAACTGCGATTTTGGACTGTCACCTGTAATACCTGATTTAGCTCTAGGAGCCTGTTTAGAAAATTGCCTATCGCAGTTTCTTCGTGATGAGTACTCCAGGTGTTTAGAAGTGGATATTTAACATTCGTGCTTGGTTCGCCGAGTGGATTTTTACAAGGTCGTTCAGGTCCGTTTCGGACTTTGGTGCCCGTCAGATATGGGCGGTGGACCGTATCGTCCTTTGTGGCGTCAGATGTGCCGAGGGCACTTACTGTTTGTCACGGCCCCGGGGTCCCCTTTTTGTTATGAAAATACAGCCGGAAAGCGTTTGAAAATTTTTTTTTGAAAACCTGACCCAGAGTATGCCAGATCCGCCACAAAATACAGGAATCACTGTTCACATGGACAGCAGTCTCCCCTGTACTTGCACCGGCGTCACACATAGTAAGAGACAAACAGCTATACAACCACAATCAATAGAATATACAGATAGCTATACATTCATACATTCTCCATTCATCACAAGTGTTACATTCGAGGTTTAAGAGAAATCTCACAAAACTTTTGAAGCTGTTTCTACACAGAAACCTTTATTCGTTTTAAAACGCTAACCACGAAGGGGTAGAAATCTTTGTATTTACAAATCCGAGAAATCCAACCTTTCAAATGTAAATAGATTACTGAACCAAATAAACCAACTAAACTATATATCAACAGGAAATACGAGGATAATAACTAAATCGAAATAACCTGGGTCGGAAGGTCTAATCGACCGCTACACGACCTCACGTGTCCACTAACTCATCGCCGCGATACTGAAAAATGCGTGGGGCGAGGTGAGAACATGTAAACATGTCTCCCCTCCCAGCTGTGGGCTACCGCAAGCCGACAGAAGCGAGGCAGTACTTCACCGAGATCAGGAAGAATGCAGACATGATGGGTAAGTAAATGCGTGTTTAGCTTTACTGATTATGAAGAATTGAGTATATATCTATATGAAAACATAACTACGCTTTACTGTTGTCACTGCAAGCATACAAGGTATATACATAGTTTTGTCTAAGATATTTTTAAAGAAAGACTAGAAGTCACTCAAAATAAATGGGTTGACATGCACAACCCGCTACTATAGCTATAATGCTGTCAACGGACGAGGAGCCAAAAGTAACCCAATCAATAACCGCGGGCGTTGGTGGGGCTCGTCTAAGGATCCTCAGCGCAAAGCCACTATCTGCTACACCTGGCATGTACCCTAGCACAAAGAGAACACGTGGGCTCACCGGGTCGGATGTACGACCACTTTTCGGAAAGACACCCTCCTGCGGGGGATCAACCGCTGAGTGTACGTGAAATGCAACTCGAGCTGTGGCGATCATGGCGGATATGATCAATAGCCAACGTGCGGCAATCATCGAACAATCACTTCCTCTGGGCCTACGACGTGATAGGTCATCAGCTATAAAGAGCAAAAGAACATGAACACTAGTGTCAACTAGGATGGGAAACGACTCTCATCCTTCTAAGTTATGCAGGTACTGACTAATCAAGTCAACTGCGGATGGAACGACTCAAATCCTACCAAAAGTGTGGTCGTACTGCATCAATAAGTCAATACTGGTATATATGCAAGGGTATCAAGTAACCAAGTCATTATGAGTTAATAAATCTAGATACTATCGGCTAATAACCGACAATCCTACCCCTCAGGGTATACCGACCTCAAAGGTCATCAAGCACAACAGAATCCAGAACGGACAAGACTAGGTCACAAAAAAAAAAAAAAAAAACAAAAAAAAAAAAACAAATAAGGTCCAAATGACGGATCTGTGAAGACTGTATAGTCATCCGTCGACAACTAGTCGCAATCCACACCCTCAAGAGATATAGCCGACCGTGGAGGTTCATCGAACAACAAGGAATCAAGGAACTTGATCAAGTAGCGTCACCATTACGGGAATCAGAATCGCACGACTAGAGATCACTAACATCACAGAATGGTGTCACGGAACGCCTCTATATAAAACATGATAGAAGATATAGTAGACCCAGCTAGTAGAGCAACAAGGAAATGTATCAAACACAGATAGACGTACACTCCTACACATGATACTAAGCATCGGAAATACTGAAATTAGTATAATTAAACAACGTGGCAAGCTTAGGCTCAACATATAGTATATGCTAGGAGACAATAGTAAGAGGGCTAAGGGTAAGAAACCATCACGACGTGCACACGTACGACCGTCGGATCGAAGTACCCAACCTGTACAACTGTGACGCATGTCTCCTGACTGCCAAAGGAACGTCATCCGGGACCTAAGGATGGGTTATTGGCGTTGAGTGTCTAACCACAGCTAAGAAACCGTAAAAGCATTAACCCACAAACAACACCCACGGAGATCGGTTTCCAAAAACAAATACCGTAACTCGAGGAAGTCCAAAATCACACCGGGACTCCGGGACCATAACTGTCCGAAAGGCACGCATCATGTTTCAACGAGTCATTTCGCTGCCACTAACATTTAATTTTAGATGTGACATGGCCAGCAAAAACGCACAAGGATACACAACCAACACTATTGGTGGGTAATTGTTGGGATGGTTCCGCGGAATGTGTCGATTTCGAACCGAACCCTCGTCGCACCATCCGTCATTTCTGAACTCTTGAATGCGCGAAGTGACCAGTAATTAAGGCGCTCAGCGACTACACATAGCTCAACGAAGCAGCACCGTCGGAATAATGCCGAACCAAACGCGTTCCGTAGGCAGATTTGACGTAAAACGCACCCGAAAATTACATTTTCGGTACTTCGCAAAGTCCGGGGCCACTTGGACAATCCAGTCCAGAGTCACCCCCAGCTCACCATGCTGCCCAACAACAGCACGACCAAATCACATTGCGATAAAAGCCCTTTCCGATTCAAGGAATCACAGTATTTCATGTGTTTTTCGGGCTTTTTGATGGGTCCGTCTACGCAACCAGAGGTCAATCAGCGAGCTGAGTACCCTACTCTACAGGTATCGACGTTGCCGAGAGGCTGCTCACCTTTCGCGAGCACTGCGACCCAAGGGAACTCGCCAAGCAGTGTGAATTCAGCAAAACAGCAGCCGCACTGTCACTTAGTCGCCGTTCAAACACGCAAAACCGGGGAAACCGTTGACCCCGAGGAAGTCGAGCCGATGTATCAGCCGAAGTAAGCGATCATCGTGTCTCACTTCCCGGATTATCGGAGTGTCCTCAGATCACAGAAAGCGGTGACAGTAACCTCTAAACTCAGTGGCTGTCAACGTAAACAGTGCTTCCGGGACGAGTGGGAGCTTAGGGCTCGTCGCGGCGATCGGGCGGCGGGCACTCTCGCCAGTGATGGAAGCAGCAGGTCGGAGAGGTCCGCGGAAGGTGCTGGCCCGGCGGCGGAGGTGGCGGTGTGCGCGGCAGCGCAGCTCAAAGCCGCCGAAGTTTCCTCTCGTGTTTCGATTTCCCGACTGCGCGGCACGGCCGGCCGGAGGGGGGTCGGGCTGCAGAGGATCCGGTGCCGGATGGGACGAGGGTAAGGTGGTCGTACCCTCCGGTGGGCTGTGGCGGATGCTGGGAGCCGAGCGGCCGACTCGGCCCGCCGGAGTCTGGGACGGCATCAAGAGCCTCGGGCGGCGGCGCGGTGGCGAGGGTGGCCGGGGCGGCGCGCGGGGAGTCGGAGGTGAGGAAGATCGGCGCGGCCGATCTGGAAGTGGCGGCGGCGGTGAAGCGCTCGACGCCCACCGAGCTCGGTCTGGCGCTGACGAGCGTGGCCGCAGGCAGCAGAAGGCGGCTGGCGGACCGGCGCACGCGAGCGGCAGGGGCCGCTGCGGTGGTCGGGACGTCGGCGGAGACACTCCGCGGCCGTCGGAAGCGACGGGCAGGGCTTAGGGCGGCGCGCGCGTCCAAAGGTTGGCCCGGCTCGGACTTGCGGCTGACCAGGGTGGCGTAGCTCCCTCAGGCGGTCCTCCGGCGTGCGCGCAGCGGGCAGGCGGCACGGCCGACGGGGAGGCTCGTCAGGGGCAGGGGCAACACCAGCTGATGGCCTGGAGGGCAAGGCAGCCTCGGCTGGCTCCAAACCGCGCAGAGAGGGAGAGAGAGAGAAGAGAGGAGGAGATGAGAAATGAAAAGGTATCCTGGCGGCGGCTGGCCGGCCGAGGGCTCATGTCTGGCATCGGCAGGCCTGGCGCGTGCGCAACAGGGCCAGGGTAAGAGGGTATGAATGTAGGCAGGGGGGCTAAGGTTAGGGTTTCTGTAGCAAACCCTAAAACACCTTTGCTATACCTAGCTCCAAAATGCGGAAAAGCCCCTCGAACTTCAAGTGATTGAGTTACTACGCTCCCATACAGCAGCTGTGTAAAATGCGAGAGATACCCCTCCACGTGCGACCCTCGTAAAACGACATAAATATTGCGACTTTGCGAAAAATTAACCGTTTTTTGCATACCGACCTTCCTCGAACAACGACGCGATATTTCGCAGATCCGTCCGTCCAGTATTTCGGAACGGATTGCACCAGTGCGATAGCACGACAGAGACAACAAAGCTACGCTTGATGCGTTCACGCTCGGATCGGACCACGGAATTCGACCGACGAAAGTACCTTCTTCCAATAGGAGGGGAATTACAACAAAATACATATAAAACATGTAGTTAATGGGATTTTCTCGAAATCCCGGTGCCGTCGAACTCAAATCCGTCAATGCACTATAGTTCCAGAACAGTCTGAACCGTCGAAACGAGCTACTTGGACTGATAATGACGGGTACTGATACGCACCAGAAAAGCCATCTATCCGTGGCTTCTCGGAAAACCGGGAGTTACTAATTCATAAGGTGACAAATAATAAATCGCTAACGTTCGTCCGTTTATAGCTCATTTTTCATGAAAGCTTGACGAGTGTTATGTAATTAAATTACAACATAAACAATCGTCAACAGAGTTTAGTTTGCACTTGTCAAAAAATCTCAGTCACTTACATCATCCCCCCACTTAAAAGAAGTTTCGTTCTCGACTTGACCAGTACCACGTAATCGACTCTGAATTGCCCACCGACACGGGTCAACACCTTTGGATACTGGTACAATCGACAATCTAGAATTGGGACAGATCAACTTAGACAAGGTGAGAATAGGACTGCGGTTCACAAGAACAAGACGAGCAGGAACTGTACCAAACAAAGTTGCCGGAACATAACACACCCGGATACACACCATCTGTAACCTTGGTGCCGAAAAGCCTCAACCGAACTCGCCATCACTAAATTCACAGCGAAAAGATCACGGAAGCCAACACACCAAACCGGAAGGCAAGTCAAAAAATTTCGAACTAGCAACATATCACTTGCTCACAACGAGCAGAAGGCACGAACAGTTCTCCTAAAACTCAGAGTCGGTTAGAAAAGAATTGCAGGCTACAGTCTCCATAACGATCACGCAACTGCCGAAGTCAAAGTCACATCCACGGAAAGCCGCCTTTGTACATTCGACAGTCTTAGGTCCACAACTCACCTTTCACCTGACGAAAGGTCGAAGGCTGACAAAACTAAATTGAGCTTGACAAACGCAATTGCTCAATTAGAACTGGTTCGACTAAACCAATAAAACTCGCATGCAGATCCAAAACTTGAGTGCACGAGGATTCAAATCGCACTAGACGATACAAACCGATCGGTGATGCTCAACACTGTCTCTACGAGACCTGTCGCTGCAGTCTACAAGGACCCTAGCGATGGTGTTGAGCAACACAGCATAACTTGTTCTCATTGAGTCTGGCGCACCTGCTTCTACCAATTAAACCGGACAGCCCATACATTTAAAGTCGCCACAGTATGACTGAAATACAATCCTTACACCATATCACTAACTGTGCACAATCAAAGCAACAACTTCGGCTCAAGTCAACATCAACAACAGTTTGAACCTCAAGACAACAGACGAAACTAACTACACAACCTTTTGCGGTTGATGAAAATTCCAAACTGCGCAACCTGCAAGAGAATACAAAAGGCCCAACTATGTGGTCAAAGATGACGATACCCAATGCATCCTTACAAGACTATCTCTCTAGCTTTCACACAAAACAGTCTAGAGAACCTCGACCCATCCATAGGTCCAAATGGGAAGATGGTATTTCGTTCCTCTTATTTCGACAGTATATTGTTGCAGACCACTATACTTATCAAAAGAAAAGGCGAAATTATCCGAGATCACTACACAAACCAGTTGGAAGTACAACGCGTAAAGTTCAAGCCACTATGCATACCTCTCTACTGAACCAGAAGTTCACATACCAAATACTATCGAAACATCGACTTTAAAGTCGACATTAAAATTAGAACGACCTGGAACATCTCTTAATCTCGCCAACTACAACCAACCCACAAACACAATATTTGGAGTGTTAGAATAACCAGCATACGATGTATGCCTTAACGAAAACATGACACCAAAACTGTGTCAATCGATTCTAGTAGGAAGAAGAACGATTCAAAGGGTCAAAAGATCGAACGTGATTTCGAATCAAATCAAGAGGTCTAGGTAGGATCAAACCTACCAAAAAAATCGCGGAAGCAACTAAAACTGCAGCTCGCCTAACGACCGCTACCCAAAACCTCGGGCTACACCCTAGTAGTCCCACGAGTTCGCGACCGTAACTGGTCTACAGCACCGTCTCGTGAGATCACTCGCAACAAGCTTCGCTGTCCTTAAGTAAAAAGAGAGTGGGCCTTGGGGTCGGGCAGATCATTGAGCACTCGGCTAGGCCCAGAGATCACTAGCGCTTTCAAGGCCACCACCTGATAGGATATGGCTACACCTGCCGGGGACGTCGCCCACCACTCGATGTCGAAAAAGTACCCGCACACACCGATTAGCACCAGTTGTGCGGACGCGTAAACACGATACATAAACACAATGCACTTCGAGTTTACCAACTCGAATGCAAGCAGGAGCAAGTCAAACCCGCCACTCACGTGCATAGTATCCGTGGTCTTACCTATTATCTTCTCATTGTGGTGT
>NW_017893448.1:32596-66670 GCF_001540865.1 Ananas comosus
GGAAGTTTCCAAACTCCTATAGGAATTGAACCACTGAGCAAGTTTGAACCGAGATCTATGTCTGTGAGGCTATTCATTTGTTCGAGCCATCCTGATAAATTCCCTCTGAAGTTATTGTCACTGAGATATAAAGTCTGTAAATTGTTGCGCACGCATCGTGGTAGCATCTCAACCCATTCCATGATTTCCCCACCAATACTGAAACTTGACAAATCTAGTGAACGCAAGTTGCATAAATATCTTAATGCTTTCGGATTCATACCTTTAAAACCATTATATCCTAGGAAAAGATTATTAAGAGTGCTCAAATATAGAAACTCGTCAGAAATAATGCCATGAAACTCATTGGAGCGCAAGCCAAGATAAGTGATACTTGTGAGATTCCGCAGCCATGTAGGTAAGGTGGAGTTTATGGAGTTACCTCCAAGATCAAGCACATTGAGAGTTGTAAGATTGAAATGTGACAGAGATGTAGAAATGCCAGGAAGTGAACAGTCAGCCAACTGTAACACTTTCACTGAAGGAAGCATATTTACAGCATGCAACCAACCTGTAGAAGTATTCATGTTCACATTGCTCAAATCAAGATATTTTAAGAAAGATAAACGAGTGAGCCACAATATGTCATCAATTCGAATAATGCTTGGATACATGAATTCAGAATTTAAATCAAGGTAGTGAAGTTTTGAGAGATTGCCGATTTGAGGAGGTATTGTTCCACTGGAATACGAATTAGAGAGGTTGAGATATCTCAAGTTTGTGAGTGAACCCAAGAATGTTGGGATGCTGGTTCCACTGAAATTGTTCATGCTGACATCTAAGTGCTCTAAATTGGTTAAAAGAAGCAAAGATGGATTGATCTCACCGCTCAAATACGCGCATTCCTCGATGAATATATTACACGAGTTTCGGAGGTTGAGTTTCACAACATGGCCCGTGGTATTGCTGCAGACGACTCCCCTCCATTTACAGCAATATTCACCTTCCCACGAAGACAAGAAATTCTGAGGATCGACCAAGCCGGACTTAAACGTGAGGAGTGCGTTCCTCTCTACCTCCATGCAACCACTCACCACAACAACATCGATGGTTAAAATCCACAGCAAGGAGGAAAGGATAAGAGTAGCCATGACCCAGGTTGAGAAAATACACAACATCATAATAAAGGAATTGATATGGAGTATTTTATGGAGAAGGCCACCCATTTGAGCCATATATAAATGTTACATGGTTAAGCTATCACAATTCACATCAAAGGTACGTTCCATTATTGTGTGGAGTACTTCATAATTCTCCTGTAGGACCTACAAGGAAAATTAATCTACAGTTGTGCGATTTTCACGGTCATACAAAGGGCCTGATTAGGATTGCATTGAGCTTTGACTTGAAAATTAATTTTGCTAGAAGCTAATTTTTTGGATTAAAAATTGATTATGAATAAAGTAGTCTTATTAGAATATATAGTATTTGGCTACGAAATACTAAAAGCTGATGTACAATACATTTAAAAGTGATTCATAACACGTGTTCGGTAATTACAAATTAAAAAGTTGTTTTAAATCACCAGATGACAAAAAGTTATAGATGTCAAATATTCATTTTTTATATAATATGTTTTGATTAAAATTGTAAGGATATGAGTTTAATACGCATAGTACATCATTGACAGATCTAGTTAAAATATTAAATATGTACGTGATAAATACACAAGAAAAAAAAATAATTTGTAAGTTATAATTATAAATTCAAAAAAAAACTACAGACCTATCTACACCCTAGAGAATTTTGAGATTTATACGTAAGGTTTTAAAATTTTGATTTTCTTATCGAACTTCATATTTTTTATGATTTCAAAGAAAATATACTAGAAGTTATTACTCTACAGTAAAAGGATTAGAGAATATTCCAAAAAACTAAAAATATTCTATTAGATTATAAAATTTTTCATCAGAAGATATCAAAGTTAATTATTATTAGATTTTCTTCGTATAAATTTAAATAAATACATTCTAAAATTAGATAGTTTAAATAAAAATGTCCAAAGTTTAAGTCTTTTTATTTTAAGGTTAAGGGTCAATGATGGAAATTTGTAGGACCAACAAATAATAATTCCAGTTTTTCTTTCTCCTATTAAAATCATGATAGGAATTTATATGACCAGAAAACGAATCTTAAAGTGCTTTAAACCAATTACAAAAATGGCAAAATTACACTTTTTGTCCTCAAATTTAGCCTTTTTATTTTTAAGCACTCTCTAAAGATTATTTTCCTGGTCAAATGAATCCCTTTCATGATTTTAATGGGAGAAAGAAAAAACTAGAAACATTAATTATTGGTCATACAAATTCCTATCATTGACGCCTCCTAAAAAGGATAGTTACTTATGAAAACGGATCAAATACGGTCAGATATTCGACGAAACCATATCTGCATCTAATGGGTGAGGTGTTAACTATCAGTCACATCAAGCAACTAGTGAAAACATTCCATCTATTCGATAGGTTGGTGTAGGATATACACCCCAAATGGATTGTATATGCAACATTGCTCTTTATTTTAAGGAAAAACTTCAAAAAAAACCCCGTGGTTTTGTACTTTCTCACTTTAGTACTCTGTGGTTTAAAGTGCATCAATTTGGTGCCTTGTGGTTTCATTTTTATCTTTTCGGTAGTTTTTTGTTAATATTTCGTTAAATTATATACAAAAAACTTCAGATACCTGTCGATTTCAGATTGAGTTGCTCAGTTTAATGACATGGCGGTCGATTTAAGTTTTGATGCTCAGTTTAGTGACATGGCGGTCGGTCTGAAATTGAGTTGCTCAGTTTAATGACATGGCGGTCAGTTTAAAATTGAGTTGCTCAATTTAATAACATGGCGGTCGATTTGAGTTTAGATGCTCAGTTTAATGACATAGCGGTCAGGTATTCAGTTTAATGACTTATCAGTCATTTTGTTCAGTTTAACGACTTGACGGTCAAATCTGAACTTCATTTGCTCAGTTTAGCGACTTGGTGGTCGGGTTCAGATTAAGTTGCTCAGTTTAATGACATGGCAGTCGATTTGAGTTTTGATGCTCAGTTTAATGACATGGCGGTCGAGTTCAGATTGAGTTGCTCAGTTTAATGACATGGCGGTCGAGTTCAGATTGAGTTGCTCAGTTTAATGACATGGCGGTCGAGTTCAGATTGAGTTGCTCAGTTTAATGACATGGCGGTCGAGTTCAGATTGAATTGCTCAGTTTAATGACATGGCGGTCGATTTGAGTTTTGATGCTCAGTTTAGTGACATGGCGGTCAATTTAAAATTGAGTTGCTCAGTTTAATGACATGGCGGTCGATTTGAGTTTCGGTGCTCAGTTTAATGACATGGCGGTCGGTTTGAGTTTTGGTACTCAGTTTACCGACATATTGGTCGGATTGAGTAGTGATGCTCAGTTTAATGACATGGCGGTCAGTTTGAATTTTGATACTCAGTTTAATGGCATGGCGGTCGATTTGAGGTTTGGTGCTCAGTTTAATGACATGGCGGTCGGTTGAGTTTTGGTGCTCAGTTTAATGATATGGTGATCGGTTTGAGTTTTGGTGCTCAGTTTAATGACATGGCAGTCGGTTTGAATTTTGATGCTCAGTTTAATGACATGGCAGTCGATTTGAGATTTGGTGCTCAGTTTAATGACATGGCGGTCGTTTGAGTTTTGGTGCTCAGTTTAATGACATGGCGGTCGGTTGAGTTTTGGTTTAACGACTTTGCAGTCGTTTGGATTGAGTTTAGTTTAACGACTTTTCGGTCGTTTGAATTTGGGTTTAGTTTAGCAACATTTCGGTCGTTTGAATTTGGGTTTAGTTTAGCGACATTTCGGTCGTTTGAATTTTGGGTTTTGTTTAACGACTTTTCGGTCGTTTGATTTGATTAGTTTAACGACTTTGCGGTCGTTTGATTTGATTGTTTAGTTTAAAGACTTTGCGGTCGTAGGTTTTATTTGTGGACTTTGGGTTTTGGCATTTTATCTGTGGACTTTGGGGTTTTGGAATTTTATTTGTGGACTTTGGATTTTGGGATTTATTTGTAGACTTTGGATTTTGGGATTTATTTGTGGACTTTGGTTTTGGGTTGGCTTAAACCTCTTGTATTTGATTTGGGATGAACCGTTATGCTTTGGTTCGAGACCCATCAAGACTTGGTTTGAGTTGAGCGACCTTAAGTTTGTTTGGTCGCTTTGGATTTGGTTTGGGCTGAACCGTTATGCTTTGGTTCGGGACCCATCCAGACTTGGTTTGGGTTAAACCGTTATGCTTTGGTTCTGGACCCATCAAGACTTGGTTTGAGTTGGATTCTTTACGGTTGAGTTTTGATCGGACCCACTTCGGTTCGTGTCGAATCCTTTGTGGTTCAGTTGAATCCTTTATGGTTTGGTTCAGATTTGATCCACTTTGTTTCAAGTCGAATCCTTTATGGCTTAACTCGGATCGGATCCACTTTGGCTTAAGTCGAATCCTTTATGGTTCGGTTTTAATTGAATCCATTTCGGTTCGAGTTGAATCCTTTGTGGTTCGGTTCAGATTTAATCCACTTTGGTTCAAGTCGAATCCTTTATGGCTTGACTCGGATCGGATCCACTTTGGTTCAAGTCGAATCCTTTATGGCTTGACTCGGATCGGATCCACTTTGGTTCAAGTCGAATCCTTTATGGTTCAGTTCGGGTTGGATCCACTTCGGTTCGAGTCGAATCCTTCATGGTTTGGTTCGGATTGGATCCACTTCGGTTCGAGTTGAATCTTCTATGGTTCGGTTCAAATCAGATCCACTTCGGTTCAAGTCGAATCCTTTGCAGTTTGGTTCAATTCGGATCCACTTTGGTTTGAGTTGAATCCTTTGTGGTTCTGTCCGGATCGGATCCACTTCGGATCAAGTTGAATCCATTTGGTTCGGTTCGGATTAGATCCGCTTCGGTTCGAGTCGAATCCTTCCTGGTTCGATTCGGATCGGATCCATTTCGGTTCAAGTTGAATGCTTTATAGTTTGGTTCGAATCGGCTCTACTTCGGTTCGAGTCGAATGCTTCTTGGTTCGGTTCGGATTGGATCCACTTCAGTTCAAGTTGACTCCTTCCTGGTTCGGTTCAAGTTGGATCAAGTTGAATCCATTTGGTTCGGTTCCTTTGTGGTTCGGTTTAGACCAGGTCTGGTCCGGTTCGGATCCACTTTAGTTCAAGTCGAATCTTGTTCGGTTCGGATTGGACCCACTTTGGTTCGAGTCGGATCCTTTATGGTTCTGATCGGATCTACTTCGGTCCGAGTCGAATCTTTCATGGTTTGGTTCGGATCGGATCCACTTCGGTTCGAGTTGACTCTTTCCTGGTTCGGTTCAAGTCGGATCCACTTCGGATCGAGTTGAATCCTTTATAGCTTGGTTCAGACTGGATCCGGTTCGGTTCAGTTCGGATCGGATCCATTTCGGGTAAGTTCAAGTCGAACCCATTATGATTTGGTTCAAATGGGATCCGGTTCGGTTAAACTTGGATCGGATCAGCTTTGGTTTAAGTTGAATCTTGTTCAGTTCGGACCAAATCTGGTTCGGTTCAGATCCGGTTTGGTTTAGTTCAGATCGAATTCACTTTGGTTTAAGTTGAATCTTGTTCAGCTCGAACCAGATTTGGTTCGGTTCGGATCCGATTCGGTTCAGTTTAGATCGAATCCGCTTCGGTTCAGTCGAATCCATTATGATTTGGTTCAGACGGGATCCGGTTCGGTTCAGCTTGGATCGGATCCACTTCGGTTTAAGTTAAATCCTTTGTGGCTTGATTCGGACCGGACCCATTTCAGTTCGAGTCGGATCCTTTAAGGTTCAGTTTGGGTTGAACCGACTTGTAGTTGGTTCGACTTGGCTTGGCTCGAACCTCCTGTGCTTTCGTTTGAGTTGAACCCGACATATGCTTTGGTTTGGTTTGACTTGGAACTCTTTTGTGGTTCAGTTCGATTTGAATTGATTCGTGGTTCGGTCTACTCGATCCTCATATGGTTCAATTTGAGTTGAACCAACCTGTAATTCCGTTCAGGTCGAACCGGTTTATTGTTGGTTCAAAGTTTTTGAACCTTAGTTCGATTTGAGTTGAACTGGCTTATGAGTAAGTGATGAATTGGACCAATTTCAAATAGTCTAAATCCAACTCTTTTATTTCTTGTATTTTTTTTATTTTTTTTTTTTCCTTTTCTTTTCTCTATTTTTTTTGTTCTTTCTTTCTTTTTTTTTCTTTTTTTTTTTNAAAAAGAAAGAAAGCCAAGATTCAACTGAAGAAGTATTATTTGAAGAAGTTTTAATATTTTGTTTCACTAATTAAAATTTGTTTAATAAATTTTAGGAGCAACAAAAAAGCAATATTCAAAAAAAAATTGTGAGCTATTTCCCAAATATTTGACTGTATATTAAAAATTAAAATATAAAAAATCTTCCGGTAAATATCTAATTCACTTTTCTTTTTTTTTTTATAGTCGAAATATACGAAATTAATCACGTTGAGTCATACGATCAAATCGAACAAAGATGTCGAATTCAAACGGAACCCGTTCATTTTTTATTATCATTTATTGTATCACATTTTGTTCAAGTACGCGGATTTATCGTGTCAAGCCTATCACGAAGATGGCTGCTCGATTTACGCTTTCGACCATGTCGAGCCTATCGCGAAGATGGCCGCACGGTTTACGTTTTCGACCATGACGAGACTATCACGAAGATGGCCGCATGGTTTACACTTTCGACCATGTCGAGCCTATCGCAAAGATGGCTGCACGATTTTTTTATACCCATGTAGAGCCTATCACGAAAATGGCCGCATGGTTTACGTAGTAATATGTCCGGTGTTCAATCAATCATTTTGACCATGTCGAGCCTATCGCGAAGATGGTCGTACGGTTAGAGATTAGCGATGCATACGTACGGCGGAAGTGACGACTTGATGTAAAATTTGATCGGTTCAAAACCTATCACGAAGATGGTCGGGTTGATCAAACCAACAAAAAGTCGCACTTCACTATTCGTATGTATGCATTTCTCTTGTTGTCGTTGGGGAAGTCACCATGATCGCCGTCGTCATCGTCGTCGTCGGAATCGTCGTAGCCGTCGCCGCCGTNTCACCATGATCGCCGTCGTCATCGTCGTCGTCGGAATCGTCGTAGCCGTCGCCGCCGTGAGTGAAAGAGCAGCTTTTTTTTTCTTTTTTTTTTACTGGTCCGGATTTTGGGGAAGGGGTGTGCACACAGCACACCCCTCCTTTTTTTTTTGTTGCTAACGCGCAGAGGGGAGGAGGGGGTCAAATACCCTTGTGGACAAGTAGAAAGGAAAAGAACAAAAGAAAGTTTTTGTTTTTTTTATTCTTTCCTTTTCTCTGCTTTCATTCCTTTTCTTCTTTTTATTTCCTTCTTTTTTTTTTNCACACCCCTCCTTTTTTTTTTGTTGCTAACGCGCAGAGGGGAGGAGGGGGTCAAATACCCTTGTGGACAAGTAGAAAGGAAAAGAACAAAAGAAAGTTTTTGTTTTTTTTATTCTTTCCTTTTCTCTGCTTTCATTCCTTTTCTTCTTTTTATTTCCTTCTTTTTTTTTTTGAATCTTTCCTTTTCCCATTTCATTCCTTCTTTATTTTTAATTTGAATTTTGAAATTTTTTTTTGTCTCAAGCAATACCCATCTAGGTTTATCGAATATTCACTTTACTACCCTTTAATTTTAACTTTGTCACTAATTTAAGAAAAAAAATAGTGAAATTGATAATAAAAAGAGAAAAATGAAACCACATGGCACTAAATTGATACACTTTAATCCACAGGGTACTAAAATAAAAAAGTGCGAAACCAGAGGGGTTTTTTTTTTGTAAGTTTTTCCTTATTTTAATCAGAATCAACGCATTATTACTTTTTCGTTTAGAAAAATTTATTTGCCCAAAAAAATTATTTAAAATAGAATTCACAATTCAAAATATCAAATGAAATTGCACACTCAAAATATAAAAAATTTAACTTTAATTTTAATTTTGAATTTGAATTCATAATTTGTATTTGAATCTCTTATGCAACTATTAATTCACAATTTAAATATTAATTTTGCTAGTTCAAATTTGAATTCAAAATAACATATTAAATTCACAATTTAAAGCATATTGAAATTAAAATTTAAAAAACTAAATTTTAATTAAAGTTAAAAAAATTAAAATTTAAAACTATGTCCATATTAAAATTTAAAAACAAACTGGTGGTAAGGGGACTCAAACCCCACACCCCTGACCTAATTAGGACCAAGCCCCAAGCCCGGTGAATTGTGAACTTCCTGCAAAATTAGTTAATAACATGTATATTAATTCTCGGATATCCATATCTGTACTCAATTTTCGCCACTTGCGCTAGGAACGGTCGGTATTTGCATCCCTATTCACCACTAGAATTTTTGGCCCTTCTATTGGTCTCTTGATAAGGAAAATTCCAACACGAGGGAAGAAGAAATAGTAAATTGCACTACTGGTCCAAATATGACAGAAGAAAGGATTTATTGCACTACTAGTCCTTCAATTTTTAAATTCTGACTTTCAATGATGTTTCATTTTCATCGGTGAACTTTCAACAACATTTTGTTTCTAGCATTTTCGTAAAATAAAACCCATTGTTTATACCTCAAAACGTCACATACACAGACATAAAATACAAAACACGATATGACTCAGATACGACGACTTGGCAGCTTAAAAAAAGATTAGGACATAGATACGATATAGACACCACTATTAATATATTTTTGGCGCTTCTATTGGTATCTTGATGAGGAAAATTCCAACACAAGGGAAGAAGAAATGGTAAATTGCACTACTAGTCCAAAAATGCCAGAAGAAGAAAGGATTCATTGCACTACTAGTCCTTCAATTTTTAGATTCTGACTTTCGACGATGTTTCATTTTCATCGGTGAACTTTCAACAACGTTTTGTTTTTAGCATTTTCGTAAAATAAAATCTATTGTTTATACCTCCAAACGTCACAGACACAGACATAAAATACAAAACACTACACGACTCAGATACGACGACTCGGTAGATTAAAAAAAAATTAGGACAAGGATACATTATAGACAAATATTAACTTTACACGGAACCCAGAAACAAAGTGGACCGAGCGTAAAGAGTTTAAAGTATAACTAATGCAGGGTTGGATCAAAATTTTCAACTAGTATCATTTAAACAAGCTGCGTGTTGCGTGAAATTTGCAAAATGTAAAATTATGCCGGTCGAGAGATTAATCTCTTGCATGATCATTAAATTTTCGCTATACAAACTTGTACCAATGTGAAAATTTTATAGCATAGCCATTAGACCTGAAACTTCACAGGTCTAAACTCTAAACCTTGGGTGGTTAAAGAACAGCACACAAGAAACAAGAAATAATGAGAATTGGATGTATTCATGGCAAAGTTTGGATCAGCACTAAATGGCAAGATGTTCAAAATTGTTCTGCATATGTAGAGCACCTACGGATCGGATACAGATCACGTAGAGGTTAGACCATGCCAAAGCTGAAATGTTCCAATCAGTATCAATCTGAAATTATGTCCCAAAAGAAATTCAAAACTGAATAAATAGATATGTTCAAGCTAGAACAGGTCTGAACACTCTTTAAGTCTGAACTCTGAGTGAAACTTTGATTGTTTCAGATAAAACGAAACTAGCTCACAGTATCAAATTTGATACTAAACTGGGATTTTGATCCCCGATAATGGGACTAAAGAACTAAATTTACACGTATAACAAACAATATACCAAAAAAAAAAAACAAAATTGCTTCCAAGAGAAATGGGAAAGAAATATAATGTCGCTATTAATGTAAAACGAGCATAGATTTCTTTCAGACTATTGAATCAAATGAAAGGAAAGAAATGAAAGGACAAATCAATTAATTAATTCCATTCTTTACAAGATTCTGTCATATACACTTACAGGTTACTAGAGAAGAATTAATCCATGATTTAACTACACAAAAACAGATCATACCGATAAGTTTGCAGGGATCACAAACAAATGAGACATCAGATGGCAGGTATAAGAATGAAGTACTCGATCTTATTTCAGAGAAGATGTTACACTCAAAAGCAAGTGCTCAGGATAATTTCGAGCACTCACCAATATTATTAAGCATGGGAAAATCAACATTTAGACACCAAATATAACTTCAAATTAAGCCCCACAATGTCATTCCAAAAAAGAAAACAGCTAAGTATTTTGGGTAAATATTTCCAAGTAAATATATTTTAGAGAGAGGAGCACCGATTAAGTAAAAAACCAACCTTTCTAAATATTGTACAAATTGAATAAACAGAGTATCAACAAATTAATCAAAATGAGAAGGTTGGTGTATAGGCTTTCATTGATTACCTCACAATTCAAGGTTTTCATTTTTGTGAGTTTAGATGATTATCTGCAAATGGACAGAAATTTGCACGACTATTTGATTTGTGGGGAACAATCACTGTTTAGAATTTATGATTTTTGATATGTTGGTATTTTAAACATACGTTCTAGAACGCATCCAATATCATGGATTATGAAAAATTAAAATGAGCGAGGAGCTAACCAGAAGATATAAAATGTTTATACTAATATGAGAGAAACTAAATTATGTCGACACCTGTGAATGTTTGGAAACAAAAAAACTTGTAGGGACCAATCTGCTAAATCAAAATAGTACAGGGACAAGCATAGTCAAGTCAATATGATAGGCACACCCTCCAATTAATCAAATTAAGCACGGCAAAGACTCAGGTCAAGTAAATTTTTAGTATTCTCCCATTTTAGTTACGAAACTTAAAACATGCATAAAATAAGAGTGAGTCATCTTACTAAATTTGCGACGTTCATAAGATAAATGGACCGTGTGATTCAAGTATCAGATGAGATTCACGTTTATGAGTACCTAACCACTTCTTTTACTATTGAAAAAGCGGATCCTCCTTTAGAAATTCGTGAAGCATATGTTAGCATAGCATTATTCAAAGAGTCCAGGATTAAGTGCGTGCTAGTTTTGCCGAAAGTGAAGTTACGATTGAAATAGATTTTTAGTTGAACTAGAGTATGTTCAAGTGAAGAGCGTTTCTTTCCTATTGTTTGCTTCCATTAGTATAGAGCTGAAGTTTCTGTAGTTTTATTGATTATTTGCCAGAAAATCGTAAAAGCAGAAATTCTTAATTATCTGTATTTGTCTCACCGGAAACTATCTAGTTCCCACATGTTAGTATTAAAGGGGCGAAAATTAGTTTCCCCAAATTAGTATTTTATTGATTTTTTTCTCACTCTCTTTTTTTCTAAATTCGGTCAACGTTGGGCTGAAGTCGATTATATTATTTTGAAAAATTTTGAAAATTAGTTTCCAAACTTCGTCGTGTCTACGGGAACAACGGGAAGAGCTTCCGCGACTCAAACTGCTGATCCAAAATACCTCCCTAGCTCAGACCAATGATTACACCATATGGTGTTGGAACGACGACGGGAAGTTTCAGGTACGCCGCGCCTACAATTTTCTTATATTTGATGGAGTAGATGCTTGCAGAATTTCTATCCTCTGGAGACTCAAGATCCCACTAAGAGTTAAAGTCTTCATGTGGCTCGCGGCGAGAAATAGTATGTTGACAGATGACGCCTTGTCTAAAAGGGGTTGGCATGGTCCGTCAATCTGCGCTCTTTGCTCGGCGAATGGAGAAAATCTGGAACACATACTGTTCGTCTGCAGCTATGCGAGGTCTGTGTGGACTGACCTCCTTCAAACAATTCCGACCACCCAACAATTGATGCTTACACTACCAGGGGCGTTATCTGATCGATGGGTTAAAGCAAGGTTATCGGTGAGAGGGCAGCATAAGACATTATTTGACCTATGCTTTACCGCAATGTGTTGGGAACTATGGAAGGAGCGAAATAGGCGCATATTTGACGACCAACCTACTCGATTAGAAGAGATCAGAGCTGGAAATCTACGTTAGGAGGATGAAGGTCACGGGGCTACAGCCTACAGGGGGGTTTTTGCTGAAGCCACCATGCACTTTATTTAATTTGTTATGAATGGTCTGGTTGTGGCTGTTACAGTTTCGACGAATTCTGTTGTTTCGTGCTGTACCTAGCCTTTTATGTATGTTGGGTCTATACATAGTTAGTTAATTCGGGTTCGGCAAAAATTCGATACGGATATAATTCGGATAAAATTCGTTTTTTAATTTTTAAATTTGTTAAAAAATACGGCTAAAAAACGGATTCGGTAATTATTCGGATAGGTGATTTATACGGATATTATACATTCACCAATTAAAAATTCGGGATCAAAAATTTGGCTATATATTAAACATATAATAATTAATATACTATATATATTACTATTATAATTTTTATGTATAGATTAAACATATTCATATATTAATAATAAACATATATTAATAATATATAAGATTTATATATTTAAAAATATAAATAAATAATTACAAATTTATAAATAAAATATTATATAAATATTTTTATATAAAAATAAAATAATATATAAAATAAATATATATATATTTATAAATAGAATTATATATATATAGAGAGATAGAGAGGGAGAGAAGGGGAGGTCCACTGTGGACCTCCCCCTCAGGGGGTCCACGAGATGGAAATGGCCTCGTGGACCGCGTACCACCATGCATCTCATGAGCCCCGATATTTTTACTGTTTAACTTTTGCTTTTCGGCGGAGGCGAGATGGGATCCGTAGCGGCCCTTGCTCCCGATGCCGGCGAGGGCTGCGGAGGACGACGACGACACGAGCGGCGACGAGAGCAGCGACGACGCTACCCTCGGCCGCGAGTCCGCGACCGCCATCGCCGATTTTTTGGGCGAATTATTCGCGAATCGCGAATAATTCGCGAATAATTATTTTTAACGAAGAAATCGTGTTTTTTTTCGAATTTTTCGAAAAAATATGGGACGGCTCGTTTAATTCGTATATTAAAGAGTACACGAATAATTCGCGTATTAAACGCGAATTAACTAACTAGACTCTACGGACGCTCAGACTCTGCTGCTGTTGTAACCCCCCTCCTTTACAAATAGGGTATATTCTTGTTTTCTCAAAAAAAAAAAAAAAAAAAAAAAAAAAAAAGAAGAGTTTGAGTTCCAATCGAATTCATTCTTCATTCCTCTCCACCTTCGTGATACAAACACCAGTTATTTTATTTATTTGCTATAAAAGTTTGGTACTTTGGGGAATTAGAAAAGAAAGATAATAGGGATAAATCCATTTCAACTTTTGGTCAAACAGCTACCTAAATTTTAAAAATTTTATATTTATCACTAAAACTTTTTTTTTTTTTTTGCAATTAACCACGTCGGTATATATATTCTGTCAATTTAAAGTGACTAATATTAGTCAGATTGTCCAAAAATAATAAAGAATACGTGACAGCGGTATATGTAAGTCTCTATTGTGGACAAAATTGATCACAACTATCTCTTTTAATTTTTAGTGCTCAAATGCTAAACAATATTTTTTAACTACAAAACCAAATTTGAGAACTAAAAGTTCTCAAAAGGTCCTCGCATTCTGCTAATGTATTATTTATTATTTCTTGATTATTTCTTGGTAATTTGTAAATTATTATATAAATATTACCTAACTAACTGGCTCATCTTGTAAATATTCTCCTATCGAAGGTTTTGACAATAAAAAAAATATCCAAAGTTCAAAACAATTTGGACTAAAATGATATGTAATCAAACTTCAGAGGCTAAAAATTTAATTCAGCGCTTGTTACTATGAAATTCCATATTCAAATATGTTCAGATACACAAACTTTAGCCATTTTACAAAACAGTCCCTTGAACTTTTAATTTTTGCAATCACATACCCTTTATAATTTTATCGAAAGTTCCAACGCACTCATACTCTTTTGAATACGTTATACATTACTTATCTTTAGAAGCCTAATTAACATATTTTATGCAATTTATATTACTGCAAATTCATAATAAACTTAAATTTTATACTGAAAAAACTGTAAAGTGACTTAAATCAACAAATTGAAAGATGGCATACTAAAATCAAAAGTTTGATAAGTTAGGTATTCGAATGAAAATGGGATATAGTTCAGATAAGTTTTGTAAAGTTTTATCTTTATTTTGTTTTCAGAAAAATAATTTAAAAGTTGAATATGATACTCCTTGTTTTAGACTTTTTTTTCACATTTCTTACATAAATTTCTTGATCAACCAAATGAATAAGATACACCGAAAAAATTATTTTTACACCCAAAAAGGTTTGTACGTTAAATGAAACACTCAAAACAACATGTCCAATACTAACCAGTATGGGAATTTTCAATTAAGCACCCTATAATTAGGTTTTGCCTTTAAATGTTCGAAAAACTTGAAATACCATATAATTTATTTCTCATAATTAGTGCTATTATTACAATAAAATACAAAACAGAAGTGAAATACTAAAAAGACCAACCACACCTTACATTAATAAAGATGCTACTCTTCCAACGACTTCATCTTCTATATCTTTGTCTTAATCTAGCCAAAGTTACTTTAGTTACAATACAAAGCTTGTCACATATAATATCAATCACAGAGAAAAGAGCATTCCTCCAAGCATTATTGAGCAACAAAACACCACAAAAAACTGCAAAACCCGATAGATATCCCAGTACAACACTAAAGTATATCCATAGCCACTCAAACTTATCTTTAGGCCCTTCATTATCCTTATAATTTATTTCATTTGCGGAACAATTTCTCGTACTCGGTGGCCCGCAGAGATACGGATTGCCAATGTAAATGGATGGATCCTCAAGGGTCTGCAACTGATTTCCTGTTGGAATTACTCCCGAGAGATTATTATACGACAAATTTAAGTGGCTCAGAAAAGTCAGTGCCGAAAGACTTTGAGGAATATCACCGAAAAGCTTATTCATTGCAAGGTCTAGAGATTCCAGTGATTGCATTTCACCGATTTTTTCTGGAATATGTCCAATCAAATTATTCCTAGATAAGTTTAAATATTGTAGTGTATGCAGATAAGTAATCTCATCCGGGATCTCCCCACTTAGATTGTTGTCTGAAAGATCTATGCTCTCAAATAGATAGAGTATCCTCCAAATTGTAAGTTCCTCTCCCTTAATATCCAAGGACAGACTAACTGAATAACTTTCACTGATATTATTAATTCTATCTGTTCTGCCTTGTTTTAAAGCTTTCCAGCTGAAATTACCGAAGGATCGTGGTAATGGTCCTGATAAGTTATTGCTAGAAAGATCCAAAACTTGGAGAGAGCCAAGTTGCGCAATTTGCTCCGGAATGCCGCCAGAAAACATATTTGAACGTAACTGAAGAATCATAAGAAGAGTTAAACTTTCCCCGATCCAAAATGATATTGTTCCAGAAAACTTATTATATCCGAGATCAAGGATAACCAACCCTGTGCAATTTTGCAACGAAGGAAATTCTCCAGAGAAACCATTACTATTAAATTTTAGCAGCGAAATATATTTCGACGAGCAAAGGGAGTCAGGGATACTCCCAACAAGATTGTTTGTTGACACATCTATAACAAAAAGCTGCTCTTGTGACTTCCCCATACATTTAGGAATTTCTCCTAACAAGTTGTTGTTTGATAGATCGAGAACTACCAAAAAAGTTGATTCACATAGAGCAGATGGTATACGACCACCAATGTCATTATTTGACAAGAATAAGTATTCTATCTGTGGCAATACAATGTTTGGAAGTACTCCAGTGAAAAAATTATTGGAGAGATCAATGATTAGAAGATTATGTGGCAGAGATGGTAGCGGACCTTCAAATTGGTTTGAGCTCAAATTCAAGTACCATAGCTTTGTAGAGCCCATCAATAATGGCAATCTCCCTTTGATTTGGTTTTCGGAAAGATGTACATAAGAAATAAAATGAGACATATTCCAAAACCATGTAGGAAGAGTATCTGCAATTTTGTTTTTTGACAAATCCAGCAATTCAAGTCGTGATTGACTTTTGAGCCATGCTGGAAAATTGGGACCCAGTTGGCAGGAGGCTAGTAAAATCTCTTTAATTTGGAAAGGAGGAATCCAATCATCGCGAACTCGCACAGTGAGAGTATTCAATGACAGGTCTAAAGATTGTATTTTTCTTAGGTAGGAAAGTTCGATATCAGATATGACACCCTCCAATGAATTATTATATAGATCTAGAGAAATTAAATTAGGAAGTTTCCAAACTCCCGCAGGAATTGAACCAGTGAGCAAGTTTGATCCGAGATATATGTCTGTTAGACTATCCATATGTTCAAGCCATCCTGATAAATTCTCCTTTAAGTTATTGTAACCAAGATACAAAGACTGTAAATTGTTGCGCACACATCGTGGTAGCATCTCTACCCATTCCATGATTTCCCCGCCAAAGCCGATACTTGACAAATCTAATGAAGTCAAGTTGCATAAATATCTTAATGCTCTTGGATTCATACCTTTAAAATAATTACCTCATAATAAGAGAACATTAAGAGTGCTCGAATGTAGAAACTCGTCAGAAATAATGCCGTGAAACTCATTGGAGCTCAAGTCAAGATAAGTGACACTTGTGAGATTCCGCAGCCATGTAGGTAAAGTGGAGTTTATGGAGTTATCTCGAAGATCAAGCACGTTGAGATTTGTAAGGTTGAAATGTGACAAAGATATAGAAATGCCAGGAAGCGAACATGAAGATAAATGTAGCACTTCCAATGAAGGAAGCATATTCACAACATGCAACCAACCTATAGAAGTATTTATATTCACAAACCTCAAATCGAGATATTTTAAGGAAGATAAACGAGTGAGCCACAAAATGTCATCTACTCTAAGAGTGATGCCGGAAGAAGTGGAGTCAAAACTTAAATCAAGGTAGCGAAGTTTTGAGAGATTTCCAATTTGAGGGGGTATTGTTCCACCGAAATATAAATTAGAGAGGTTGAGATATCTCAAGTTTTTGAATGAACCCAAGTATGGTGGGATGCTGTTTTCGCTGAAATTGTTCATGCTGAGATCTAAGTGCTCTAAATTGCTTAAAAGAAGTAAAGATGGATTGATCTCACCGCTCAAACATAACCATTCCTCGGATAACATATCATACGAGCCTCGGAGGTTGAGTTTCATAACATGGCCTGTGGTATTGCTGCAGACTACTCCCCTCCATTTACAGCAATCTTTTCCTTCCCACGAAGACAATAAATTTTGAGGATCAACCAAGCCGGCCTTAAACGTGAGGAGTGCGTTCCTCTCTATCTCCATGCAACCACTCGCCACAATGGTGTCGATGGCTAAAATCCACAGCAACAAAGAAAGAATAAGAGTAGCCATGAGACAGTTTGAGGACATGCACATTTAAACTAATATTAGAGTATTTATAGAGAAGGGTGGGGCACAAACTTTGGAATTTGGATATCCTTGAACCCCATTTGAGGCTTACTTAGAATGTAATTAATTTGGTCCAATCCCTTGAAAGTTTGCTTTATGGGTGTGTTTGGTTCGCCCCTTTTTCACCCTGGAATTGGAATCGGAATAGACGAATATGTTTGTCCATATTTGGTATGCGGGATTAAATTTCACTTTTTTAAGTTTATTTGTTAATTAAAATATAAGTTTAAGAGTAAACATTACATTTATAAATTTAAATTTTAATTTGAACTTAAATTAAAAATTAAGACTCAATCAAGCATTTCGAATCTAATTTATAAATTTGAATTAAGTTTAATTTAAAATTTAAAATTTTATTCAAATTTTATTTAGAATTTAAATTATATTTACGGATTCAATTAAAATTTAAATTATGATTTTAATTTTGAATTTGATTACTTTTATATTTTGAATTATCAATTCAATTTCCAAGTTTATTTTTTTTTTTAAAAATATATTTAAAATTTGATATTATTTTAAAATTTTGACCTAAATTTTTAATATTTAATTTTTAGTTTGAATTTAAGCTAATATATTATAAAGATAAAATTAGCATATTAATTTGATTATATTTCTGATATCTATCCGAACCAAACACCGACAATAGAAATAGTTCATTCCGATTTTGATTCAGGTGGCAACCAAACAAAATGAGGTAATGAATCATTCCAATTTCGTTTCCAACTTATTCTCATTTCGAGTCTGATACCGATTCCGACTTCGAATCAAACACAACTTATGTGGAAGTACATGATTAAGTATGGAGTCATAATTTTATTGTAGGCCCCGCATGGAAAAGCTATGATTAATTGTTGTTCACTGCTTGAACATTTTACAAAAATAATCAAAAATCAAAAATAATATTGGAAGCAGGATTTGCTCTGATATTAATTAATAGTCGGCCAATATTCGTGCTAATTAATATCAGTTATATGATTTAGAATTTTAAATATTAAAATAAAATAATATGAAAAAGAGACATTGAAGAGGAAGATATATCTAAACTATAAATATTTTTATTATTAAACCCATTTAATTAGTGCTTGGCCTCATTATCGTGCATATATGCAGCCACTACTCTCTAATTAACTCGGCTTCGGTAGGAGCATGTTTGTTTTTCATTTTGGATTGAAATGAACTTTGGATTTAATTAGAGCTCAGATGAAAATGACTTATCTTCTACTAGCTGTGGAAGTGAAGTTCTTCCAGTTTTATTATTTGTTTGGTAGAAAATGAATATCGTAAAAACTGAAGTTTTCCACTTTTTATATTCGTTTCACCGAAAAGTGTTGTTCACATGACTAGTAAACTTACATCCTATATATAGCTCTCGGCCGTGGATAGTTTTTTTAGGCTGTCTAGTTCCTCGAAAAAGCGTGGAAAAAAACTTTCGAGAAAAATTTTTTTCATAGAAAATCTCTATTTCAGTTAATTTTCTGTCGGTTTGGTTCTAAAAAAAATGAAAATATTCTTTCCAAATTTTATCGATAAACAATATTTTCTTTTCCTAAAAAAAAAATCTGAAAAACGAAAATATTAATTTGTCATAAATTTTGAAAAATAAATTTTCAAAAGAACTAATTTTCTTTGAAAATAAAGAGACAAAAAACTGAAAAAGAGACATTTATAAATTACGTTTTTCTAATTAAGAAACTGTTTTCTACGCTTTTCTGACCAACCAAACACACATTAGTGTATTTACAGTTTTACAACCTTTAATACTATAATGAATAAGATAAACAATAAAAACAAGATCTTCAACCACTCTAATCATACTAGAACTAATTCTTTCCCTAATACAATTTAGGGGATAAAAATCTAATCAAAATAGACTCTAATTTGAATGAATCTTGTCTCTACCTAAATTTCCAAATAATTCAAGTCAATTTGAATATTCCTCCAATGACTTCAAATGTCTAAAAAAATATATATTTACCTTGTTTCTCTTTCGCACCTTATCACATTATTTTTGTATGACCAAGAGTCCAACAGAAGAGTTAAAAATGTCTTTTTAAGAAAGAGTCAATGATAGAAATTTGTATGGCCAACAAATAATGTTCCTAGTTTTTCTTTCTCCTGTTAAAATCATGATAGGGATTCATATGACCAGGAAAAAAAAATCTTAGGGTAAATTACACTTTTGGTCCTCAAATTATAATGTTTGTGACATTTTGATTTTCAAAGTTTAATTTATGATAACTTCTGGTTAAAACTTTATAAATCATTACAATCAAACTACAGAATCTAAATTACTTGTCTAAGTATTAACGTATTGCCGTTGTGGACGTAACGTGACATCTTGCTTATTGTCCTGTCATCATTCATAACAATATCACATCATTTGCATATTTGCGACACATTAATATTTATTCAACTAAATTGGGATGTGGAGTTTGATTGCAACAACTTAGATAATTCGAGTGACACATTGTAACAAATTAAAGTTTGAGGATCAAATCGTATAGCGTGTCTCATGGTTTGAGACCAAAATTGTAATTTAGCTTTTTTGTTTTTAGGCACCTTCTAAAGATTATTTTTCTAGTCATATGAATCTCTATCATGATTTTGATAGAGAAACAAGAAACCTAAAAATATTGTTTGTTAGTCATACAAATTCCTATCATTGACCCTTCCTTCAAAGGATAGGTATTTAAGGGAGGACAACGGATCGGATACGGTCGGATATTTGATGAAACTGTATTTGCATTTCTTTTTTTGAATGTAAATTCGGATGGGTATATATTTCAAATGCTAAATTTTTCTTATTATATCCGCTAAAAATAAATTTGGATACCATCAAATATTTCATAGGATTCGAATATGGATTGGATTTGTATTTGGGTATTATTTTAATCAAAATCAACACATTATTATTGTTTGGTTTGGAAAAATTTAATTGTCCAAAAAAATTATTTAAAATAGAATTCACAATTTAAAACATAAAATTAGATTACACAATCAAAAATAGAAAATTTAAAATTTTAATTTTAATTCACTAATTTGTATTCGAAATTTAATTCTCAATTTAAATGTAATTTTGTCAGTTCAAATTTGAATTCAAAATAGTGCATTTAATTCACAATTTAAATAATCTCAAAATTAAAATTTAAAAAACTAAATTTTAATTATAGGTTAAAACCAAAACTTAAAACTATATCTAAATTTAAAAATCAAACTTATAATTATATTTTAAAAACAAACTGCACCCTGAGGCTGAGGAGCTAGCCCCCTACCATGTAAATTGTGAACTACATCACACTTTTGTTATTCGCCTACAAAAATATTTAATTATTAATAGTATTCTGGCCTAGTTCTAATAACATATATACATATTAACTATTGATTATTTGTATTTGTATTCGATTTTTTCATCTAAACAATTTTAAATTCTTTGAAACCATATCAGCATCCGTATTCGACTGGATCCGGATATTATTAAATAAGCATGTGGATAAGGCCGGATATTATCTGATCCATTTTCAACGCTAGAGATGCAAACGGAGTAGATCTAGAGACAAAAAGGGTCTCCCATCTCCCACTCTACTTCTTGTCAAATTGAGGCAGATTTGAAGCGTTTTAATTTTAATCCTATTTTGGGGCCCAATTACCATTCCATTCGGGACGAATCAAGACGGGAACAAAGGTTTGGTGGATTTTTAGTGGATTGGATCAAAGTAAGAAAGGAATCTCTCGCCTCTTGCTCCATTTACTTGATGTATTCGGAACGAATTATATTTTTTTTATATTTTTTATTTTCACTTACCATCTCATTCCGGATGGATCGAGGCCGGAGCTCCACCAACCCGAACTTAAAACTATATCTAAATTAGATTACACACTCAAAAATAGAAATTTTAAAATTTGAATTTTAATTCATTAATTTGTATTGAAATTTAATTCTCAATTTAAATGTAATTTTGTTAGTTCAAATTTGAATTCAAATGGTGCATTTAATTCACAATTTAAATAATGTCAAAATTAAAATTTAAAAAATTAAATTTTAATTATAGGTTAAAATCAAACTTTAAAACTATATCTAAATTTAAAAATCAAACTTATAATTATATTTAAAAACAAACTACACCCTGACCTGAGGAGCTAGCCCCATACCATGTAAATTGTGAACTACATCACACTCTTTGTTATTCACCTACAAAATTTAATTATTAATACTATTCTAGCCTAGTTCTAATAACAAATATACATATTAATTGTTCATTATTCATATTTGTATTCAATTTTTCGGATATCCGAACAATTTTAAATTCTTTGAAACTATATCAGCATCCGTATTCAACTTGAATCCGAATATTATTAATATATGTAATAAAGCCGGATATTATTTCATCCATTTTCGACGCTAGAGATGCAAACAGAGCAGATCTAGAGGCAGAAAGGTCCCCAGCTCGCTCTGCTTCTTGAGTCGAGGTTCGATTTGAAGCGGTTTAACTTTAATCCTATTTTGACGCCCACATTACCGTTCCATTCGGGGCGAATCAGGGGAGATGTCTTTGGTAGATTTTACTTTTCACTCGTAATTGGTCTTCTTGAATACGCAAATTCCAACACGAGCAAGAGAAAGAGTATACTCCACTACTAGTCCCAAAAAAGACAAAGAAGAAAGGATGTATTGCACTACTAGTCTTCAATTTTTAAATTCGACTTTCAGAACCTAGAACTTTCAACGAATGTTTCATTTTCAATTCTGATCTTCAGCAATGTTTTATTTATATCTCTTTCTTAGAATAAAACTTCTTGGTTATAGCAATAGGCAATAGGCAATAGACATCAAGACACAGACACGGAACACCAAAGTATGGAACACGGCAGACCTTGGACACGATGACTAGACACAGCTCTAAAAAAATTAAAACACAGACACAAAATAGACACCACCATATTAATAATAATAATATATTATTTATTATGTTAGAAAATATTTAACTTTGTTAAAATATTTTAATTTCTGAAATAAAGTAAGAAAAATTTTCATTTATATTTTTGAAGAAAAAAATGTCTCCTTTATACATAATTTATTAGTATTATTCAAAAAAAATTTGTATGTATTTATAAAAAGCCAAAATATCCGTATACCTTCAATAACATTTGGTTAGGTCTCCTACTAGAATAAATTTTTTGTTTCTACCGCTTCATCTATGGTTATGTTTGTTTCGTCAAAAGTAGAGAAATATCTATTTTCACTGCTTCATTTACTGCTACTTACTTCCGGCGAAACTCAAACTCTCCAAATTAAAATAGACATAATTACTTCGTCCCACTCAAGCCTAAAGTCAATTACGAAAAAAAAAAATGTAAGAAAAGGAATAAAAAAATATTAATTTAATTCTCGCCACCTCTAACATCATGACATTAACTTCCTGCCATATGAATAATAAAATGAGAAGAACTCAGTTTCACGGACTATACAAACAAAAAGCAGAAAAAAAAAAAATTACCTGAACTATAATTCACCCGTAAGTCTACCTCAATCTGAGCTTCATCCTTGGTGAAACAAATAAGCCCTATATGCCTGGACGACACAACTCTGTGACATCACAATAGTCCCATATCGAATGAAAATAAGATTGTGATTTGGACATATAAGACATCATGAAGATTAGTAATAATAATTAGAGTAGGGCTACTATATACTCTTATGAGTAAAGAACCCTTTGTACTCATAAGTTGTTTTCGATGCTGAGGTTTTCGAATCGACGATCACACGATTAAACATGATCTAGAGTATTTGAAACTTCTAGAAAATAAATTTCGTAATTTTTTAAAATCATTGTAAAGTCCATCAAGCGGGTATAAAATGAACGGTTGAAATCGAACGACATCCTAAAAATGAATGATCGGATCCTTCAATTTAAGATCGGAGTTATTGATCTTTATTTAGGTAGTGAATATAATTTTCTATCAAAAAATTCAAACTGTTCTGATTTTTTTTCACCGTTAAACTAGCAAATATCTCATGCCGGTCGTTAAAAATTGTCAATTTTGTGAGCTTTTGATCGTACGGTAAATGATATCGAAAAATTATAAAATTTAATTTCTAAAAATTTTAAATGTTCTAGATAATGTTTAACGGTATGAATCGTCGATTCAGAAGCTCTATCATTGAAAACAACTTATGAGTACGAAAGCGATCGTACTCATAAGAATATAGTAGCCGGACTCATAATAATTAAATTTAAGCACTTTAAGCAGATGGTTTGAACCCAACAAGTTATTATTACTGGGAAATCAAGTCGTAACAAACTCAATGTTGTGTACTTCATCGATTTTATACTTCCAATTTTCACTCCTAGATGTGATGAATAGTCGGCAAACATATATATATATAGTACATGATTGTGTAGATACACTGGGTGTAGGCAATAATTTGTCTTTTACTAGTAAATATATATACAGAGTAAAGCCTAACAACTTTATCAAACTTAAAAGTTGAAGGGCCATAACAAAATTTGAATCCAAGT
This sequence comes from Ananas comosus, assembly GCF_001540865.1. Classification (NCBI taxonomy): domain Eukaryota; kingdom Viridiplantae; phylum Streptophyta; class Magnoliopsida; order Poales; family Bromeliaceae; genus Ananas; species Ananas comosus. The sequence goes on from NW_017893448.1 coordinate 56,560, forward strand.
TCCCTGCAAAATAAGTATAACAATTAACAAAGTAGAATCAAGGTAATTTTGTCACTGACGCTAATTATATGCATAAGCAAATATAATTCAAGAGTTCTAAGAACTAAATAGGCCTCGAGATCGATTGAACATACACCCTAATTAATCATGTGACAACCCCAGGGATAAAATGATCTTTTCGTAAGCAAATGTTGGATAGTTAAAGAAACATCATAAAAGAAAAAGAATACTGAGAATTGGATGTATTCATGGCAAAGTTTGGATCAGCACTAAATGGCAAGATGTTCAAAATTGTTCTGTATATGTAGAACACCTACGGATCAGATACGGATCACATAGAGGTTAGACCATGCCAAAACTGAAATGTTTCAATAAGGAATCAATCTGAAACTAGGTCCCAAAAGAAATTCAAAACTGATCAGATATGTTCTAGTTAGAACAGGCCTGAAGACTGCTTTAAGTCTGAACTCTGCGTCGAAACTTAGGTTCAGAGGATTGATTCAAACTAAACAAAGCTAGTTCATAGTATCAAATTAGATTCATCAATGGACTTCTCTACCCACATTCGATGGAAAGACAACATCATCGAAAAACTGGAACTCTAGAAACCTAACAAAAACTGGGATCTTGATCCCCGATAATAGGACTAAAGAACTAAATATGCAGGTATAACAAACAATATACAAAAAAATTCTACTAACAGAAATAGGAAAGAAATATAATGTCGCTACTTATGTAAACGAAGATAGATTTCTTTCAGACTACTAAATCAAATGAAAGAAAAGAAATGCAAGGAAAGATCAATTTCATTCTTCGAAAGATTCTGTCATATACACGAATAGGTTACTACAGAAGAATCTACTATCACAAAAACAGATCATACCGATAAGTTTGTGGGGATCACAAGCGAGACATCAGATGGCGGGTGTAAGAATGAAGTAATCTTATTTCAGAGAAGATGTTACACTCAAAAGCAAGTGCCCAGGATAATTTAGAGCACTCACCAATATTAGGCATAGGAAAAAAAAAAAACATTCAAACACCTAACATAACTTCAAAACACCACAATGTCATCGCAATCATATCGTGAATGTTCTCTCTCTACATAGTTAATAAAGAAAATATAGCATTAGGATTTGACCTGATTTTACAGCTTCATTGGAAATAATCTGATCACTCGTAAAGCAGCAAAACTAATCACGCTCAAAAGTATCATGATTCGGAGAGAAGCTCAGTCTGATCTTTCTGCTTTTGCTGCTGTTGTTCCCTTTTCTTCAACTCATTCTCGTATTTGGCTAGCCTCTCCTTCATCTTTTCCTGGATAACAACTCTGCCTCAGAACAACAAAGGAAATATGCAAAGCGAGAAAGGAACTTAAAAGAGAGGATTTGGATTTGCCTTGTAACTCTTCTCGACCCGGTGCATGACATAGAAGCCGAGGACTCCGCCGAGGATAGTCCCTGTTATGATTCGAATGTACGCCCACTTGTACGACACCATCTCTTTCGGTCCTCCCTTTTCCTTTGATAGTAGCTACTATGTCCTCCCTTTTCCTTCGATATTAGCTACTATCTGTGCGCACGCAACACATATTTGGGAAAAAGAAAACAGCAAATTATTTTGGGTAAAAAATATATTTTGCAACTTATAATGCAATGCCCAAGAAGGTTGGTGTTGGCTTTCACTTATTACCTGATGATTCAAGGCTTGCTTTTTAGGATCTTGAGGTAAGAGACAATGATGGATTAACTTGTATTCAAAACACTGCAACATTTAGAGTCCAACGATTTCATTAAAAGCAATCAAGTATCAAGGCACCATTATCCTCATATCAAATAAGCAAACAAACATAAAACAAATGAAACAATGACAATTTCAGATAGATAAAATATTCACTTTACTGAAAAAACAGTAGTGTTTAAACGGGAAGTTTTTCAGGGTTAATAATAATTAAATTCTGTCCATTTTTCCAGTTAAGTAGAGTAATTGATTAATCCTAATTCATAAATCAGATATCAATGGATTTAAAAAGATTGTCGTTCTTGTATAAACTTTTTTAGTACTGAAAATGTCTTTATTATACACTTTTTATTTAAAACATCTTTATAAAAACATTAAATAATATAAAAATACCTGGACATACGTTAATTGGGCTTATTGTACAGAAAGGTCAAAACCTCACTTTGTTCCTTCCGTAGCGAGAGAAAGAACTCGGTTTGCACTCTGACGGAAGACGCAGCTCGACTTGTTCCTTCCGTCCGCCGAGCTAGTAGGCTGACGTTTAGCACGACAGAAGGAAGGGTAGGCTGCGGGTGGCAGCGGTAGCGTTCCAGTCTGATGGGACGGGTTGAGGTAGTAGAAGATTTGTAAAGATTATCTTATACCTTCCCTTTTTCTATCCCTCAAAGTACGGAAAATAATTACCAACTAAGTATTTAATCCCAAATCCTAAAGCCCAAAGAGAGTACATTAGAAACCCAAACTTGAGATAAATCGAAAACACAACTACTACACTCATGTGTTAAAACGAATAGACATCAACGAGGACGACAAAAATCCCAAAACCCAAACACAAAAAGAACACATTACATTACAAACCGAGTAGTACATTTAACCTAAGATAAATCGAAAACACGTTATATTAACGCATTAAAACAAATTTGTATCAACCTCTACTTGTTTAAAATCAGATTAAGGACGACAAAACTCGAGATTAATATTAATTATCCAAAATCCGGAGTAAACCGTAGTAACGGGGGAGAAAAAAAGCTAGAATAAAACAACTTTGTGATTAAGATATATTTTTTAAGCAGTACTAACCAATCGAACATTATTATGTGAAGCCGGCTCATTACCTACTGTTTTTAGTACCTTTTTTTTCTTCAACGAAAAAAAAAGAAAAAAAAAGAAACGGCTCGTTTATAGCACTTACATTCTTAACGTTCGTTAGGTGATAGGGAAAGACATGATAAAGTACATTTTTAAGAAAAAAAAATTTTTTATCTTTTTTTGCCGTTGCTATGGTTTGTTTACAAAAAGTAACAAAAAGAACTATTAAGATTAAAAGATTCGATCTCGGATCAAACCCTTACATTCCGGATCAAGTAACGTGGTTTTATCAACATCTTCGCGAAATATCGAAGAGAGAAGGCTACGCCACCCTTGTCAGCGACTTCTTCGTAAACCGCTACCACCAAGGACGGCGGTAAAATTTCATATCCTCTTCCCTTCAAGGCTTCGTCAAAGTTTATAAAACAAACGCGGAGACTTCACACTTTCACCTACACGAACCGGTGGTGTAAAAGTAAATATATATACGTAACTAAACTCGGTGTGTAAACAAGTATATAGAATAATTCGCCGTAAAATAGAATTTATTTCACTTTTACACACGTATTGACGTACTAAAAGGGATCGTGAATCCGAAGTCCTCAGGAAACGCGGAAATTTTGATACAAAAACTTGACTTATTCTACCCCGAAGGAAATGAAAATAAGCATAAAATAAAAGAAATGATAAGAGCAAATTAAAATACGGCTTAAAGCCGTTTCCTAAATGGTTGACCCTATTAAACTGAAAAACTTAACGTTTATCGTATTTCTACTTAATTTCTTTACTATCCTACTCTCACTGTTCCTTCCTTTTATAAACCATTTAAATGACTTTTCGTACAGTCCATTTACATCACGTCTTCTCGTAAGTTGGTTACACGAAACAAAAGCAAGGTAAACNTGAAAAAAAAATAAAATACTAACTCATATTTCACACCTTTAATTTTTCCGTGTCATTCGCTTTCTTTCAAATAAATATCAGAAATTGAAAAAAATTTAGTTCCACCACCATACAAATAAATACCAGAAGAAAATTAATTTTTATTTGAATTTCAGTTTCATTCAAAAGTTTACTTCAATCTCAATTTCATTTTCGGTGAAACAAATAGACCACAGGTGTAAGAAGGTAAAATGTACAGAACATATCTCAATTATAGACCATTTTAAATTGACTATCAAATCTTTTAAAATTTTAATTTTATTGTCCAATCTGTTAATTTGTTTGATTGACTCTGTCAGCAATACTTTAATTTCAAATTTTGAATACGCCGTTATCTTTACCAGTTCAATTAGTATACTTCATACAATTCTCGCTACTATAATTTTATTAAAGTGAACAGTTAACTTAAATTTTGAGATTAAAGGTCGCCAACTGACTTATATCAAACAAATTGAAAGATTAAATAGTAAATTCAAAATTTTGAATTTCAAGATAATACATTAGGTCAGGTAAGTTATACACTTGTTTAGCGTGCAAGAATCACTCTCCACTCACTAATAAAGGTTACTATTTTCGTAGTAGTATTATTAACTTTTTTTCTTTTAATACTAAAAAGAATTTTGTGAACCCTAACACCCCGTTTGGATTGAATATAAGATGGGTTTGGATTGAATATAAGATGGGGTATAAAGGCCTTATACCCCATCTTGTACCCAAACGCAATTTGGTTAAGGTGAGAACTATACGGATTATTCTAGAAATAACCCGTTAAGGATGGAAACTATAGTTCTCATCCCGAGTGGGAACAAGCTTAGGAACAAGCTTGTTCCCACCCACTTGGGTAGAGAGAGAGAGAGAGAGAGAGAGAGAGAGAGAGCCACGTGTCAGTTTCGGAGTTTTAGGAATCGGGTCGGGTTCAGATTTAAACTGAACAGGCCCCAAGAGCACTGAGCACCCTGTTTTGCACGTAGTTTAACAAATTACGTCGTGGGCCTCGTGGCTTGGGGCTATGGCTCAGTTTAGATTTAGATGCATGAAAATCGTTTTTTAGACTCTCCTTTTGTAATTTATGACCCTGTATAACTGTATAAATATCAATATTATCAATGTGAATATATATTGGCTTATTTATTATATATTAATATTAATTATATAAAAATTGACATTTATAATAATTGATATGTCAGATATGACATAAATATGGATATAGGTTGTTTTACCCACTTTAGTCAACTTGTTTAATGTAACTAGTTATGGTGCGCACATAAGTAAAAAGTGATTAGACCCGCCGGGTGCCTACTGCACCACCTGGCTTAGGTGGTTTATGAAGGTGATTCAGAGCGCACAGGAGAGAGTGCACGGTTTTCGTTGCTGGCGCCTGGGGTAACCGAACGGGCTAAGGCAGGGTTTAGGAGAGAGTGGGTGCGAGTTGTGGGTTAGGGGGGTGGAGGTAATTACCGCCGGAGAGGGAAGAGGAAGAGAGGCAGGGCGAGGAAAGGAGGAGAGGCGAGGAAGCAGGGGCGGTACCGAGCGAGGAAGAGGAGGAGCAGCGGGTTTGTGTTACCTCTGCTAGGGGTCCTTGGGAGAGAGAGCTGGGAGCTCTAGCACCCGCGCGCGGCGCGGGAGGAGAGGTCGAAGCGCTCGAACTTCTTCGGGATGTTTGGGAAGGGGGAGTATCGCACCTTAGCGGTACACCTCTGCTAGAAGCGGCGCAAGAAGGCGAGGCAGGGGCTGCAGCGGGAGGCGGCGCTCACGGAGTCCTGCTCGCTGCTGCCGCGGCAGCGGGAGCTAACCCAGAGGCCGCTGCTAGCGGCCGAGGGGAAGCTAAGGGGGCACGAGTAAGAGGACCAGTCCAGGGCAAAGACTAGGAAGAAAATTTAAGAGTAGAGTCAAAACTAAACTACGTTGCCGATCTAGGAAGATCATGACACACTACTCACAATGCTTACAAAGGCATCATATAAAGAGAATCAAGATACTCCAGGTGCCAAGTAATACGTACACTTGTCTCACAATTCCGATAAAGAATTGACAAAAGCCAATCTAGCTACAAAACCCACTGGTACTTAGTCTCAGTAACTCATAACGGACAGTAAAGGTAAGATAAGCAGGAAGGACATAACGCGAAAAAGTGACTTTAAAACGACGAATACAGTTAAAGCAAGAAGACGGTAAGATGCATCAGATACGTGTCAGCGTATTGCGAACAACACGACTAGCACCGTTGACAACAACAATAAACGTCGGACCAGATTGTCCTCCCTCACTACTATGTATACACTCCGTATACGAACATGCTCGATCTTTATTTCCTACCGCGCAGCACCATAAGTTGTCGGCGCCAACACGGCTATCAGGACACTGTTGGGGTGTCCATAACCGTTATACTGAAACTTTTTACATTGTGGAAACGAAAACGTGAATTAAAAATTTTTCTTATCTGTTTCGTGATCACAAGAACACAAAGAAGATGCGGAAATTGAAGATACGAGAGATTATGGAACACACGTACCGTTTTGCAAGGTACAGTCTGAATTTTACAAAGCTTTAAGACTAAAACAAACGGTGCCACTTCCAAGGACATTCGTGCTAGTAGTTGTACTCGTGAAACCTCGGATAAGAAATAAATAAGTAAAATATGAAACGTACATTCTAGTCGTAAGTTCAATAACTGTGAAACTTTCATTCGAGTGAAACCTTGGACAAGAAATAAATAAGTAAAATATGAAACGTACATTCTAGTCGTAAGTTCAATAATTGTGGAACTTTCATTGAGTGACCATTTTTACAACATTCGAAACCAGAGTAGATAACCAACCTTCGTGCTTTGTATATAAGCTAACAAATCCGACTTATCTGACAGAAATGCCCATGTCAGTCAGTGGATTTCCGTTCCCCAATTTTAAACACTAGCCTTAAAGAGACCAATATACGTCAAGATAAGTCGAAGAAAGTGCTTTCTAGAAAGTGTTCAACAACTAGTACATCGTTTCGCAATAGGTTTTAGTTTATATATACGACAACCGACCAGGGAACCTCGTTTATAAGAACAAGCGATGGAACCAGTCCACTCAAAATTAGAAAATACAAAAGTCACCACTTATACCACACACTTTATATACAACGAAACAGAACAATATACGAAAAGTTCGAACAAAGACGTCAACAGAATTAACAAGAATAGAATAGATGAAATACTTCTTTCTCGTAAGAATAGTGCAAATCATGTGATTTAATTTTTCACTGATTAATTGACGACTAGTCTTTTATTTAACGATCCTTCATTATTATACCCCTCTACATACTAACTACCTATATTTGATCTGGTGATTCGTTCTGGTAGTAGTCGTGGTACTCTTTAATTGTGCATTTACCTACCCCGCTCGAACTCTAACTCTAACTGAAGTACTCGAAATCCGGAAGACGACTTCGAACCCCGTAAATTTCATTTTCCTACGTGCCAACAGTATTGGTGCGATCAACACAAAGACGTTATAGGACGATTATAATATAAGGGAATTAGAATAGAAGGAAGAAAGAACGATGTTCCTGAGTAAAAATACGATAATAAAAGAACATCTACAAAGTGGATTAAAGAGACAAACGTCCTTAGAGTATCGACAGGAGAAAGACCTCGTCACAGGAATACATTGGGGAAGTTAAACCATTAACGTCTACTTCTGAAGGTATTTCCGAAGTTATTATATATACTATCTCGAGAACGATCTCGAGACGCTTTATATAAATTTTTCATTTGGTATAAAACGGAGAAAAAGAAACTAGAACCTTACTACCAATCTCTTCGGGCCGTCAATTATATATCAATTTAAGGTAAAGACACTTAGAAGTCTGTACGTGAAGACAAACTTCCAGAACTTCCACTTATGTTATATGGCTACCGTCGCTCACGGTTTAGACAGTCTCTAAAACTGCTTCCCAATTGTGCACCACTTATATTTTAGTGATGACAAAACAAGAAAGTAAAATTAAACAGGTCAATAAAGGTGATTACTTTTGAACGCATAGACGTCAAAGTAAACCAAAATCCAGCCACCTACTCATAATGAGTTTGAGTTCGTCAAGTTCAAGGTAGCTCGTACAATCTTGTGGAAATAACACGTATGTCCAATAAAACTTTTGAGGTTTGTGACGAAGTGATGGAATGTAAACCTCTTCATAATTTTATAACTATCTCTGATAATGTTCAAATTTTGTAATGATGAGCGTAAACCTCTTCAAGGAATTAAAACCGTACTAACGATATAAAAGACAAGAATGTGATAAGTCCGACGATGACTAGGTTAACGTGGTAGTTCCCCTTAAGGAGCACTTCTTTAGTTCCATAAAAGAAAACCATATCTCTGATAAAAAGGACGAGTGAATAATTGAGTACATGTGTATTTGACCTAAGATACGATTCCGGAAATCGAACAAATACAGTGTGTGTAGGCAAGTATTAACGAATGAATATATGTTGAAAATGACAGGGAAAGACGAATAAAACAGTATAGTAAGGAAATGATACTTAAATACAGACGATGTTTAATAAATGTCACAAGTATATAGATTGAATCGCACTTTAATTGTTTGATTAGAAGAGGGGAAGATAAGATCCTCTTAGGTTTGACAGAGGAATATCAATGAGGTGTTCCACCCGTAGAACCCACCCATCGTCCACTACTTCGAGGTAAACCGCGAGGAACCTGACTGGGACACCATTACCTTAAAGACCTCATAGACGTGTTTCTTTCTCGGTGTTCGTGGGTTTTGTCGATGACCCTACTCGATTTACCACGATCTTTTAGTAGCTCAAGACAGTGACAAGTATATGCTTCAATTCTAAAGGTACTTTGATAACGTTCAGAACGGTAACGTAGCTGAAAACAACACACTATTGTGTGACAAAAGAGCGGTTCTCCTAAATGGAGGTCTCCATTTCATGAAATACCGGGAAAAGTAAAACTAATGGGACGAGGATTAACGCCTTAAACTTCGTTTGTTATACTTCAACTTATGCTTTGAGTAAGAAGGAGAAAACGGGGGAAGACCCTACAGAGTCCAAGAACTGTTCCCACAGGTTTCTTCTCCAGCCTTTTATCTTAAAGAACACAACAAGTTCACGGAGACCGATACGATTTCATTTTCTAGCAGTCCAATCTTTATAGGTAAAAAAGACAGGTATGAAAGAGTTAAAGGAAAAGAAAATAGAAACAGTCGGGAGTAAACAATCGGTTAGACAATGAGAGACTAAAGGACCCCGAAATCTTTTATACGATACTTCAACATAATAAACTTTACTATAAGGTGTTGGTAGTAATTAATGAGCCTAAGTTATGTTTTAACAGTAGTCGTTCTAAAAGTAGAATAACTAGAGCTCGATGACTACAATCGATATTAAAGTAGAGTTCATAATTAAACGGAGTACAAACGATGAGGGATGAAAACCACCGATGTTGTACAAGGTTTCGTCGAATTTCATACACGTCAATTTGAAAAGTCGTACATATTCAACCTAGATAAGCATAAGGCAATTCACACAAAAGCCTACAACTACCAAGCATATACTGTGATGTTTTCCAAAGTTAGCATGGAACGCGTCTGTAAGTTAAACTAAGTTCAACCTAGATAAGCATAAACCGTCTATAGTCGAAGAGAAACTGAAACAAGTTTAAGACCTTTTAGAACAGTTGAAGTCTTTTACTTCGAGGAGTCACGAAAAATTGTAAAAGTTTAATTCTATGAGTGTAGATGGCTACCCGTTAACTAAGTCCCCAAGACCAGCAAGTGAGAAAAAATATAATCCAAACCCGCTCGATGATGAAGCCAAGAACGAGTACGAATTCGGACCATACCTTTACATAAAAGAGTATACGTGAATACAATAACGATACCAGATACCTACTAGAACTTTTTTATGGAATACGAGAAGAATACGCTTCGTAGGTTAAAACACGGTAAAAAAGCTGAAACGGGGTCTTCAAAGATGGGAAACGTAACACGAACATCTTCAACCGTAGGGTCTTCCCACCCTCCCACGTTAAAGTCACTGATCATCACGTTTTCATACCTAACTTTATTTTGAACATCACGTTAAATGATCAAACTTTCAGCCTATTGAATAAGCAATATTTTTAAGAAAATCATACTAACGTTCTTTTCAAAAATTAAAAAACGAGGAATTTTTAATAACTAAAAAAAAAAAAATAGATGCTCTATTAATAAAATAAACTCTTTTTGTTGAATTTTCCGATTTATACCATAAAGTAAAATGCTATAAACTAATGTAGGTAAACAGTTTACAATTTCAAAGAAATTATTGAGACCCTCTATATGGATAGTT
>NW_017893448.1:66695-75286 GCF_001540865.1 Ananas comosus
AAAAACCGTAGTGATTGACTTGCTAGTTTCCCAGTGTTTTAGATATTAAAATTACCGGCTATACCACGCAAACGAGCAAATTGCCATATCTTCTTAAGTTTAGTTGATTTAAAAATAATTTTTAAAAAAATTTGATAAATTTTATTCTAGATCTGAGATCTAGAGTTTATATTTTTAACATAGTAGTGAAAAACTTCCTATAAGTAAAGGTCGGTAAGTAAAAAGACAAGTGAACTACCTGTTCTCTTGTTATAGCTTTTACACACTTTAAACTAAAGGTCTATCAAATTTATCAAATCTAGTACAAATTGCCACGGCTAGTAGTTAAACCTTCGAGATAGTAGCTTTTGTTTAGCCATCATTTAGCTCGGCAAATGATGGCTATCATAAGATTGTTTTGAGATATATATATATCACATCTTGATGATACAATAGCTTTTATATCTCCTAAACTATAAAAGCTTAAAAACTGGGAAACTAATTCTTAACGTACCAACCCTACTAACGCTAGGGGGGATCCTAATTTATTATAGGGATCTTAACTCATCAGGGATGTTCTATTATTATCATAATTAAGTTTCTTTACTAATCAACTAGATTTTTAATTTTTAGCTTTTTAATTTTTTAGCTTTCGTAGTATAGGAGATATGAAAGCTATCGTATCACACACACACACACATATATATATAAGCTCGCAAAGCTCGGATTAAGCTTGCTCGGCTCATTATGAGTTCGAGCCGAACTTTACTTAAAGCTCGGAAAAAAAAACAAGTTCGAGCCGAGTAAATTAAAGCTCAGCTCGAGCTCGCTCGGTTTATAGCTCAGCTTGCGCTCAGCTTGTGCTCGGCCGAGCGAGTAAACGGTCGGGATCTACTGTCAGAGGCATGGATTCATTCTCTTTAATTTTTTTTTTTCCTTTTTCTTTTTTCTTTTTCCCGAACTTTACCAAGAGATTTGGATTTGTACTTGATAGTGTATTAGTTCGAGTGTCTACATTAATTTGTGTCCTTTTTCTTTTTCCTTCTTTTCACATTCGTTTTAGTTAGTGGTATTAAAACGAGGGTTTGTTCGAACACTAGAACTTGGTGAGACTTTGTTGGTGATATAAAAATTTAAGTAATTCGTGCTAAAGGTCTTGTATATATTCGCGTATTTTATAGATTATTTTTTCTTCTTTTTTAAGATTCATGTATGTTGATCGGGTGTGAAGATCCCTGAAATCGATAAAAATTGAGAAAACTCGCATAGTTTGCCATATGGTGTATTTATCCGGTCATCCGGTGATGTGATGTTAGATACCTAAGACTATAATAAATAATGCTTTAAAACCGACTCGAGTTCGGGTGTATCTGGGTTGTTACACTGTATAGTAATCTTAGGTTAGTTGGACTTTTGATTTGGGATAAGGCGTAGTTAAATCGTCATATTTATTTAGAAATTGGAAAAAGTGATGAAATGAACAACATCCTAATAAATACAAACTCGAGAATCGGTTTTTCTTTATTTTTTTTATCGGTTTCTTTCTCTCTTTTCCCGAGCTCCCGGGTTTTTCGGTCTTGATCAGGTTTTGTGTGGTTAATATTCGTGGAGGGATTAAAAACTCTTTCTTTATTTTTACCCGGTAACTCTAGGTCCGATGAAACTGGTACATTTTACGGGGTCGTATTACATGTTTTTTTTTCTTCAAAGAAAACAAAACAAAAAAGAAAATAACTCTCTCTCTCTCTCTCTCTCTCTCTCTCTCTCTCTCTCTCTCTCTTCCTCGTATAAAATTCTTATTTATGTATATATTTACACTTCATTGGAAATCCGAATCAAACCAAGCATTTAATCATCCTTGATCAATAAAGTCCCTATCCATATTCATACCTAAAAACATTCTTAGTCCCATAAAAAAAATAAACCTAATTTTATAATCATATTCGACCTTGATCTTTTTAACATAAACCTATCAATAAACCTTATTCTTTTTATCAACTACTAATATTTATCTTTTATTAATCATGAAATTTGATTTTTAGATAATTTAAATGGTCTAGATCATGTTCAACGGTGCCGATCGTCGATTTGGAAGCTCTATAATCAAAAACAAATCGGTAGTAAACCGAGCAGTTTACTACCGATAGTAGCCCATCCAAACTCTATACATATATATATATATTAAAAAATATAAAAATATAATATATTTTAATTATATATAGGCTCAGTGAATAATCTAAGTTAAAATTGGGCCAATATTGTTGACCCATAAAAACAAACCCAATAGACAAATAAAAGAGCAAAATTTTACTAAATTTATACATTTTTCCTTTCTTTCTTTCTTTCACAGAGCTATAATTTTTCAATATGTTTCTCTCTTTCTCTTTTTCTGTCTCTCACCCTACGTGGCCAAGCCGGAAGCCCTCCAAGTTACCAAGTAGCAGCATATGCCCGCCGTTGCCTATCTTGCTATTAATTATATACTTGAGAAAATATACAGAATATTTTTAAAGTAAAAAATTATTATTCATATAAAATTTTAATTTTAATTATATATAATTGGATAGTTTAATCCAATATTTATCTATATAATTTATTTATTTTTGACTACATAAATGAAAATAAATAATATAGAGATTGAAGGCAGAAGAAAAGATATGTGAGACTGAAAATATTAGATATTCAACTCATAATTTTTTTTTCATATTATAATACTATATTTTATATAATTATTTTATACTTTCAACTATTAGACATATTTTTGTATCAAATTATAGATAATGTTCTATACAAATTAAACTATTGATCGTATGATGTTGAGAATTTCAAGCGGCTCGTTTAGGGCTCGAGCTCGGCTCGAATTAATTTCAATCCAAGCTTGAGCTTAAATTTAGGCTCGAAATTAATTTCAAGCCGAATTTGAGATGAGGTAAGCTCGCTCGAGCTCGGCTCGTTTCCACCCTAGTGTCATCTATATTCCCTATTTTTATCTATATATTAAGTTTTAAGAATACTTGCATATTTTTCTTATCTATTTTTATCTATAATCCATTTAGGGTGCCATCAGGCATCTGGAACTCGCTAATGTGTTGGAATGAATACGAAAAAGATGTTTGTCGGTCGGACGGCATTTAATTTGAGAAGAACTTGTGATGTTTTTGTGGCTTGCTTTGAGGGCAACAAGAATGGTCGGTCTGATATATATGAAACGAAATGTACTTCTCTATAGAGAAATTGTTTGTTGGGAACTCGTGGAGTTTAACGAACAATTCAATACAAGACATCATGCTGAATATAGTAAGGCTCGCAAGGAGCACGCATGGCTAAAACATCTATATTGATATTTTACCGTTTCCCAATCAAAACTCAGAAAGGCTGGTCTAAATGTGCGGTACTTAGAAGCCGCACATAAATCCACATGCCAAATCAATTTGTTCTTATCTTTATTAAAAAAAGAAAACGAGCTTTTCATTGTTGACTTAAATGGACCAGCATTCTGTCCTGTGGCGGAAGGCTATATTGGGTCGAGTCATGTTCGAAATGGCGTGAGGCTGAATGGGCCGAGTCATGTTCGAAGTGATGTGAGGGTGATTGGGCCGAGTCACAATCGAGATCCGTGGATGCTGTATCTGTACGCTTTAAGTGAATTGATTGCGTAATTCTAACAGCTCGAGCTTTTGGGATTAATGGTTAGCGCGAACGATCCAACACTCATCACTTTCCCCCTATTTACCCTCTTTTTTAAAAAAAAAAAAATTGTAATCAATGATGGATCATTTATTTATGGGAAAACTTCAAATACCCTCCATTTGGTTTTACAGTTTCTCACTTTAGTACTCTGTGGTTTAAAGTGTATCGCCATGTGGTTTCGCACTTCTCACTTTAGTACCCTATGGTTTAAAATGTATAAAGTTAGTACTCTGTGGTTTCATTTTTGTATCAAGTTAGTACCCTGTGGTTTTATTTTTCTCTTTTTATTATCCATTTCGGAGTTTTTTTTTTTGTTAAATCAGTGACAAAGTTAAAACTAAAGGGTACTAAAATGAATATTCGATAAACCTAGGTAGAGTATTTGAAGTTTTTTTGTATATAATTTAACGAAATATTAAACCATAAGGTACTAAAGTGAGAAAGTGCAAAACTATAGATTACTAACTTGATACACTTTAAATTATATAGTATTAAAATAAAAAAGTACGAAAATACAGGGGTATTTGAAGTTTTTTCTTTATTTATTTATTTACATCATGTGTTCAATGCTCAGCCGCCCACCAACCTCTTGTTTTCTCAACGAACGCGCGTGGTACGCGTGCTGGCAAGTCAATTCTTGGAGTGCGACCATTGATTTCTTCATCCTCCAACTCCCTCCATTATTTTTTTCGCCTCCTATACTCCACTCTACTCACATTTATTAAAAGCATATGGTACTGCTTCGTGCTCAAAATTTATCATTACATTACATGTTGTGACATATGGATCATAAAATATATATATATATATATATAATTATTATTTTATTTAGATTATATAAATAAACATAACAATGTATTATATAACCGCTGCATAATTACTATTATATTATGTTTCGAGCTCTGCCTATTGCCACATCAGCAATACGTTACCGTTCAGACAACTAAGGGGCCGTTTGGTTGTATGTAGTTACAAAAATAGTATAGTTAGAAATATATGCAGTTGTAAATACTACAGTCATAACTGCTGCAGTTACATTTTTTCTGTTTGGTAGTCTACAGTTGAGATTTACATTTATAAATTCTGTCAAATTTTAGATAGAAAAGTAAGATTATCTCTTTTGAGTGTAACGTAATCATGTTTTAATTATTAATTAAGATTTTTATATCTATATATAATTTATATATTATAAAATTATGTATGAATTTAATAAATTTTAAATGCAAATATATTATAGATTTGGTCAAAATAAAAATTAAGATATTATTAAACTAGCAGATTGAAAAAAATAAAGCATATGAAAAAAAATTTATTAACCCTAACAAATATTATTAAACCCTACCAGATTTCATGAATAGATATTTTTGGAAAAAAAAGAAGCGTATGAAAAAAAAAAATCACATTTTGTTTATTTTTTTAATGGGTGAGCTCACTCCGACCCAACTGCTGCAGTTGAGTCTTATCGTGCAGATGCAACTGTAGCAGTTTGACCTAACTATACCAAACCAAATAAAAATTTAATAAATGCGTGCATTTCCAACTGCAGTGCAATTAAAAATGCACGTATTAACCAAACAACCCCTAAATTGAACTATGCCATTTACTTATAATAACTTAAAAAGCTTAGATCAAACAATTATAATAAATTAAAATTTGATGATCAAAGTGTCACGCATCTCATAACTTGATCACCGAAAGTATAATTTAATCAATTTATAAAAAATCAACGTAGAAAAATCCTAATATCTTTTTATATTTATATACATACACAATACCTCCGGTGAGCTAGATTTTGATTTTTAAAGTTTCTTCACAGCTTTTTAAAATGTGTATCCTACAATACTATTAATAATGTGGCAATATCATTATTACGTCCTAATCATTAATTACTAATATCTAAATACTATTATTAAATCCTCAATGTAATTATTATATCCTAAACTCTAAATCCTAACCCCTTCATATGTGTATGCCAACTAATCAACAATATAATAGAGTATTTAAAAATATAATATATGTCAACTCATCAATAATATAATAAAGTATATAAAATATAGCATACAAGATGTAACAGTAGATCATCTATTGTGGGTAGCATTTTATTCCTTTTGGAGAATTATTTTTTATAAATGATCGGACCAATTTTTATAACTACAAAAATAGTCTTTTAAAAAATAATTTATAAAAAAGACATCTAATAAGTCAAATTAAATTTTTTAAAAAATAAATAATATAGACAGTAAATGAGTCACTGCATTTAAATACGGTAAATTATTCACCACTTTCATAACTCCTTCTAAAATCAACAAATTATTTTTAAATATGGTGAATCGTTCCGCTTTTATTATCTTACTCTNTACACAAGAAAAACACAAATCCAAAACCCTAAAAACAGCAGGAGCAACTACAGATAAGCAAAATTGTGTACTCACATCATCAACACAAAAGCTAAATAGAGTTCAAACCCAAAGATTACATGAGAGAAACTCAAAATTCTAAACCCTAATTTATGAATCAACCATTAATAAAAGGCATGAAGCTTCCTATCTTTTTCCCTTCCATATTCTATTAGAAAGGTTTAGGAGATGATGGAGTTGGGCAGGGTAGTCTGACCTTGCGATGGCGACGGTGGGCGTCGGATGGGAAGGAAGACAGCACGATTTGCAGTCGGATGATCGAGCCGCCTGCCTTCCTTGTTCAGCTCGACGCAGAAGGCAGTCTCACGTTTGGCTCAAGAAAAGGAGCGATGCCTTCCTTGTTTCACTCCAAAACTGGAAGGACATGTTATTTGGGTTAATTGCATACAGGTCCATATAAACATAATAAATTACAAATACATTTCTACAAAATTTATTTTTCACATGTTGTTTCTGTAAAAATCATGATATTTTCAAATATATTCTTACTCTTAGAAAAATTTAGTTAACCATAGACTAAATACTTAATGACCTTTTTACCTGTCTTAAATTAATAATTGGAACTTTTTGAAGGGCAAATTTGTGATGACAAAAAGGTCATTTCACTTATAAAATAGATGGACTTTAACAATAACAAATCAGAGGGACATATTTGAAAATATTAAGACTTTTATAACGACAATATTTAAAAATTAAACTTTATAGGGATATATTTGTAATTCACTATATTTATAAGGATCTGTATAAAATTAACCCTTATTATTTATTTAACTGTAATTTTATTTTCGTCAAAATTTAAACTCTAGTAATTAACTTTAGCCCAACTCAGGCCAAAATCAATTATGAAAACAAAAAGTTGAAAAAAAAGAAAAATACTAACTCATATTTCACACCTTTAACGTTTCCGTGCCATTCGCTTTCTTTCAAATAAATATCAGAACTGAAAAAAAAATTTAGTTCCACCACCATACAAATAAATATCAAAAGAAAATTATTTTTTATTTGAATTTCAGTTTCATTCAAAAGCCTACTTCAATCTAAATTTCATTTTCAGTGAAACAAATAGACAACAGGTGTAAGAAGGTAAAATGTACAGAACATATCTCAATTATAGACCATTTTAAATTGACTATCAAATCTTTTAAAATTTTAATTTTATTATCCGATCTGTTAATTTGTTTGATTGACTCTGTTAGCAATACTTTAATTTCAAATTTTGAATACGCCGTTATCTTTACCAGTTCAATTAGTATACTTCATACAATTCTCGCTACTGTAATTTTATTAAAGTGAATAGTTAACTTAAATTTTGAGATTAAAGGTTGCCAACTGACTTAAATCAAACAAATTGAAAGATTAAATAGTAAATTCAAAATTTTGAATTTCAAGATAATACATTAGGTCAGGTAAGTTATACACTTGTTTAGCGTGCAAGAATTACTCTCCACTCACTAATAAAGGTTACTATCTTCGTAGTAGTATTATTAACTTTTTTTTTTCTTTTAATATTAAAAAGAATTTTGTGAACCCTAACACCCGTTTGGATTGAATATAAAATGGGGTATAAAAGCCTTATACCCCATCTTGTATCGTTTACAAACGCAATTTGGTTAAGGTGGAAACTATACGGATTATTCTAGAAATAACCCGTTAAGGGTGGGAACTATGGTTCTCACCCGAGTGGGAACAAGCTTAGGAACAAGCTTGTTCCCACCCACTTGGGTACAGAGAGAGAGAGAGAGAGAGTGAGTGAGTGAGGTTTGTTTTAAAATAGAATTTAAATTTTTTAGAATTTAAAATATGTAATTTTAAAATTAAAATTGTAAATCATAAATTCTAAATTTTAAAGTTTAAAATTTAAATTTGATATTACAAATTTTTAAATTTTAAATGTGATATTTTAACTATTTCAAATTTAAATTTGGCCTTAAATTTAAATTTTAAAATTTATAAATTTAAAATTTTAAATTCAATTATAGGGATAATATTATTATTTTCTATTTATAATCATCAACTATTTCTCTTATTCCAAATAACTATCCAAATATAATTTTTCTAATTCCAGCTTATACTAATATTTTAATCCAAACAAAAAAAAAACCCTAATTCTTACAAAAATTCATACTTATACCTATCCCTGGAATAACTAGTTCCTACTAATTTACGAACCAAACGAAGCCTAAAGGTTACTTCACATTTATATATGTATTTATTCTTAAAATATGCTCCTTCTCTCTCTCTCTCTCTCTCTCTCTCAATAAAAGAAAGGAAAAACTTCAAAAACCCCCCTTGTGGTTTCGTAGTTTCTCACTTTGCCCCCCTGTGGTTTAAAGTGTATCAATTTGCCCCCTGTGGTTTCGTTTTTATCTTTTCGGTAACTTTTTCGTTAATATTTTATTAAATTATATATAAAAAAAAACTTCAGATACTCATCTAGATTTATCAAATATTCACTTTAGTACCCTTTAATTTTAATCTTATCACTGATTTAAGAAAAAAAATAAT
>NW_017893449.1:0-32500 GCF_001540865.1 Ananas comosus
GAAAATCCCAATCTATTATTCAATCGCTTCCTATCACCAACTCTTTTGTGGTCCCTTCATCCGGACTCTCAGGTGGTCTTTGGCTCATTTGGGACGATTCTGTGAAAGTGATCATTCTTTCATCCTCTAACAACTAGATTTTTGCAGAAGTAGCTTTTCCCACATAATTATGCTAAATGGATTTTTGGTGCAATATATGGTGATCCTCATCACAGGGCCAGTCAGCATATTTGGAACAAGATCAAGTTTTTCTCTTTTTCAAGGGACATGCGCCTTTTTGCTGTGCCGGGGACTTCAACGCTATATGTTCAGAGAAGGAGAAAATCGGAGGTAATCCTGTCACTAAAACTGCGTTTTCCTAATTTATAGATATGATCAACTGTGCTGGCCTTTTAGACCTCGGTTTCAATGGCCCCATCTATACTTGGAGTAACCGTAGGCATGAAGGTCTCCTCATCCAAGAGAGACTAGATAGAGTGTTGGCTAATCCGGCTTGGAATGCTCTCTTTCCATCTGCAGCTGTCTTTCATCTTCCTGCTATATCTAGTGATCATGCCCCCATCTTATTACGTTAGTTTCCCCCTCACTAGAATTCTAGATTTAAGATTGAACATTGGTGATTTCAAAGACGAAGCTTTCAAATCACAATGTAGTCAATTATGGAATTCAGCCTCTGTCAATTTCAATTCCATTGCTGATAAACTGATATTCCTCTCAAAGAATCTGAAAATCAGGGCCTGAAGCAACAACCCATAAGAAAAGAAATTATGAACATTGAAAAGGAAATCCTTAAAATTCAGGAATCAAACAATGATGGGAGCCTTAATGATTTGGAAAGAGCCCTTCGTAGCAAATACGAAGATTTATTAGCCAAAGAGGAAATCTATTGTCATCAGAGATCCAGAATTAGATGGATCACTCATGGGGACAAGAATACCAAATTCTTTCATGCCTATGCCTCCTGACGGAAGAGGAAAAATTCGATCCAGCAAATTTTAAATGATGATAACCAATGGATACAGAACTGTTCTGAGATTATCAGGCTTTTCGTCAACCACTTTAGGGCTATCTTCTCTACTACCAATCCACCATCTATTTTTCAACAGTTGACTAGGGGATCTCTTGAGAGATGGGCTGTTCTTCATGCTGAAGATCTCTCCCATCTTTGCAACATTCCAGAGGAAAAAGAAAGACGGAAACTTTATTCTACAATGTGATATGTCAAAGGCATACGACCAATGTTCATGGGACTTAATCTATCATTAATATGCTTAAGATCAATGGGTTTCCCAGCACTTTTGTTAGTTGGATAAAGCTATGCATTACTACGGTGTCTTACTTAATTGTTATCAATGGTCAATCGGATGGAATCTTGATCCAACGCAGAGAGGTATCAGACAAGGTTGCCCACTCTCTCCCTTTTTTTTTTTTACTAGCCGATCATGCTTTGTCCTTAATGTTTTAGGAGTATCTAAAAGCTAATTTCATCAAGGGCTTCAGAATTGCAAGGTCTGCTCCTCCCATTACCCACCTCATGTTCGCGGATGATTTCATCCTGTTTGGCTACAGCAAATGAGGCTGATAACTTACATCAAGTGCTAAATTCTTATTGCCTTCTTTCAGGTCAAAGCATCAACAAAGCAAAATCTGTGATCCTTTTTAGCAAGAACACTAAAGAGAGCAGCAAAGAAAAAATCTTAAAGATTTTTCAAGTTCGTGATATGCATGGCCAAGATAAGTATCTCGGCTACCCCTTGATTCTTGCAAAATATAAATTCCATTCATTCAAGTTCAATGTGGACAAATTCAAGAAGAAGCTAGCTGGTTGGAAGGCCAAGTATTTATCCCATGCCGGTCGACTTACTCTCATTAAGGCTGTTCTTAGTGCTCTTCCAGTGTACTAGATGTCTACTTTCATCCTTCCGTCAGGTTTACTGAAAGAACTTAACAGCATTATGAGGGATTGATGGTGGGGTTGGGAGGCCGGGAAAAACACCTCTTTTGAAAATCATGGATCTCCATTTGCAGACCTATATGTTCTGGTGGCCTGGGTATAAGAAAATGTTCAGCAGTTCACAAAGCTCTTATGTTAAAGCTTGGCTGGAGGCTTCTTTCTAATCCTTCTAGTCTATGGGCAAAAATCATTAAAGCTAGGTATTTTCCTAAGTGCTCCTTTTGGGAAGCGTCACACCCTAACAGGTCTTCTTGGACTTGGAAATCCATAGGGCTTATCAAAGACCACTTGAAAATGGTACTGGATTATTGGAGACGGAGCCACTGTTAATATGAAATTTGATCCTTGGCTACCTCACCATATTGACTTAAAGAATGTTTCTCTGCCTCAAAATATTTCCAAGGTATGTGATTTACTAATTGGCAATCTTCCTCTTTGGAACATCTCTCTTATTCAGAATCTATTTCCTAGAAATATGTTGAACCAAATTCTTCAGGTGAGTCTCAGAACAAATCCTAATTCAGGCTGGAAAGACACCAAAACTTGGTCCATCTCTACCAAAGGGGTTTTTTCAACAAAGTCGGCTTAACAATTGGTGGATGGTGCTAATTGGTCTGCCTCTTCTTCACATGTTGAAATTTCGGAGTAAAGAAATTATACCCGACTTGAATTTTGAGATGCATCTCAGACGCTTTACCTACTCGCCACACAATTCATCAACGGATGAAGGGAGTTTATTATCACTGCCCTAGAAGTAGCTGTTTTCCTGAAACTACTGATCACTTGCTATTATATTGCAACTTTGCTAGAGCTGTGTGGTTTGCTTGTCCTCTTGGGGTGAGATTACCTACTGCTTTATCTCATATTTCATATTTGATATCTTAGATTTTGAATACCTTTGGTGATAGTTTTGAAAGTGCTTATTGCTACACCTTAATGTGGTGTATGTGGAAAAGCAGAAATAACTGCATCTTTTAAGGGGAATCCCCCAATCCCGAGCTGACCCTTTTGAGGACTAGTAATTTTTTTATGGCTTATTCCCCCTCTGCAGCCTTATCTGAGGTGCATGCAATTTCCCCTCCCCATCCATGTGTAGAGCCATTCTCAGAAGGTGACTTTCTTATTTGGGTGGATGCAGCATGGAATGGTTCGTATAACGCTGGGATTGGTATCTACATCACCAGATACCCTTCATCAGATGTTTGCTGGATCTTTATCTTTCTGGACCACTGCGAAAATGCGCTTTAAGTGAAGCTTATGCTGTCCTTCAGGGGCTTCAGACTCTCTCCATCGTAGTCAAAGACTCTAAATGCTGGTTGTTTACTGATGGCCTTTTCAGAGGGTACTCCCACCATAGGATGTCATTTTCCTAGGGGGAATAACACCTCTATCTGCTTTGGGTTGTTCAGACCCAAAACAGAAAACCACAAAACTCTGTATTTAAGATCTCACTGATAGAATAAGAACCTAAAGAATAGATTCTGGATAAGGTTATAGGATAGGTAACCTAAAATCCTATCCCTTTGATACTACCACATCATGAACCTTTCATAGAAAGGCCAAAACGGACCATGATTGGGTCAGACTAATCTGCCCTCCATTTCTGGTTTACAATAGGTGCATTAAAGAACTCCTCGATGGTAACGTCAGGCCTTAGAGCAGTGCCATAGTACCAACGACAGTACTGTAGCCAACTCCTCACCCAGGCCCCTCAAAGACGACCACTTGAAGAAGTCCTTCACTGGACTGACATCAAAGTGCCAATCCAAAGATCAGAGACAACTCTCGGGATCCCACCCCTCGCCCTTTTAGGCTAAGGGAATGGTTCTCGAAGAGGAAGGGTTCAGAGGCCAGTCCCCCTTTGAAGAGGGGAGGTGGACCTTAATGTACGCACTAAGAACTCTCTTGATATAAGAGAACTTAGCACTATCCATAGTTGTTAAATTGTAGGGTCACTTTCATCAAATCCCAACAACAAGAAAACCAATATGGCAGTGTGTATGATCGAGAAGAGGAACCTTTTAATTGGTCACACTCAACTCTCACACACACAACACTGTACAACCTTGGTTACGGACTGATCGGTGACGATTGTTATACACCACCGAATACAGCTTATTATGGTGTGTTCAGACCATAGTATGTCTGTCCCTGCACACTACCGTAAAAATACATACAGTAGATATGCAAACAGGAACCAAGAAGCGCAGTAACATAATTTTAGTATAGTTGGCTAAGGTGACAAGGGACAAAACCACCTTTCGGCGGCTCGTCCCAAATCAGAGCTCAACCAACTAATACTGCCACTACTCACCACAGAGGCTTGCCTAAAGGAAGAACCCTTTAAGGAACCTCCAGTAGAGCCGACTCTGACCAACTGTTAAAGGTTGATCAAAGTCACCTCGTGATAAAGTAGTTACCTATGGCGATACTACGCCACTGATCCCCCTCCCTCACTAATCTAACCAAAAGATTAGAATAACAGACACCAACTGGTGATTGAAGATGTCTCAGATACCAGGGATGTGCCCTCTACCAGCGAGATTGCTCTCAACTGACTGATAGAAGACACAACCCTTAGAGCCACTAAAAGGATAAAATTCCCTAGAATGGCTACTGAGGTTTTACCTGGCTGAATGAGGGAGACAGAGCCAAAACAGGATCAAACTGGGTTTCCCCATACATACCATGTAACCTAGAGAGAAGGAAAGCGCTGATAAGGCGACAAACCAACCGACTAGACTAACATGGAGATCTTGTAAAGGCCTGCAGAGGACAGATATTAATACGGAGACCTTTGGTTAAACCAAGCAGAGAGGGAGTTTGAAGGCCCCCTGCCACTTGGTTGGAATAAAAGAAAAGAGTGGGGTGAGAAGCACCTGGATACACGGACAATATAGATCAATTAGTAGCGGGAGGTCCGAGAAAAGGGACTTGTAAGTCTCTGGACACCCAAGATGAAGGCTGTGGCAGATGGAGTTCTTGGGGCAGAGCAAATGCAGCGTCTGAGTACTCAAGTGAAGGTTGTGGCAGAGCCGAAGTACTTGAGACAGACAATGGTGGGCTGGATTGGAACGCTGGTGGGTTAATCTCAGAATTCAACTGCTGGGAAGGTCGAAGTACTGGAGTTCTAAAAGGGCAGTGGAGGCCTAGGCGGCTACATTGCTGTGGCAATGCAGACTCTCAGTGAAGATTGGCAGTTTGGTCAGGCTGAGTTCTATGTCAGTGGCATACACTTGTGTGTCGGTTTCTGCGGGCAGGCAGATTGGCAAGCTGTGGGCTAAGAGGACGTGGTGTCAAGAGGCTCGAGCTTGGTTGGTGACTTTGGTCGCGGATCAAAGTCTTACTTGCGAAAGTTCTCGAAAATTGGTGGTTGGCGCAAACTGTGGTACATGAGGCCAACGTGCTGACCAGTGAGAAGTAGCAGAATGCAAGGCAGTCGGGAGACATGACTAGAGTCCATGGTGAAGTTAGTTTAGTAAAGTTGCGAATTAGTCAAGGCGGGGTGCTCTTGATGAAGGACTTGAAAGCTGTTGGGACCATGGCTGAAAGCTCGACGTTGTGTGAGGGGCATTTGTGTGGCGAAAGTCGTTGCAAGGGAGGCACAAAAGGGCGAAGTACTCACAGACTTTGTGTTGGACGAGAGTTCAAGGGACAGAACTCGCAAGTGGGTCAGATTATGATTCTGTCGCAAAGTTTGAGTTGAACGAAAATGTGGAATCCTCTGGTGGTTGTTTGAGTTGGAGAAACGAAGCTGAGCTGCGAGCTGATTCGTGTTGGCCACTCCGTTATGTGTGATGTCTGGAGTTTGACCTTGGCGGGAGCAAGGAAGTGCCACTCCACTCAATTTGTGATGGAACCGTGCACAACATCTGGGAGATGTTCGGGGTGCTGTGAGCAGTGGTTTTGAGTTGGCGGATCTGGTGAAAGATCGTTGGTCGGGGGACCGCGTCCGTGGATGGACAAGTAAGTCGATGGTCAGGGGACCAAGTACATGTGATGGACAGGTGTTTCGCTTCTGAGCACGAAGGATTGGGTAGAGTCAGTGTGGCATCGACGGATTACTAATGCCAAGGCCGGTGGGCTCTGATCTGGAGAATCAGTGGTGCTGCTTTTATGTTGGCATTCGGGAATAGCTGGTGGAGCATCGACGAGGACGTCGATAGCTTGAGTGGGGGAGTTTGTCACGGCCTTACTATGTTGGGCGGCCGTTGACATCCTTGCGTGGGCCATGAGATGTGCTTTTGGTAGGACAAATTGGCCGGCTAGCGGAGGGGGCACTTTGCGAAGGTACATCGTCGTCGGACGGAGCCGCGGGGGCCAAAATGCATGCAATTGGGGGTGTCTTTGGGGCGTCGTGCGGTGGCTCAAAAAACGTATGCTCCCACAAGACCTTTGAACCCCCGGGGTGAGATTTGGCTGGAGGCCTATCCGGTTATATTAGAGGAGGGGTGGACGCTTGATGGCAAGTGGCCCCGACTCCCCCAAGCGATCCTTAGGAGAAGGATCCCCCTTGGCATGCGCGGCGTGCCAAGCCTAGCGTCTTGTGTTTGCGAAGCGAGCAGGCAGAGCGACGCGAGCCTAGGGTAATGCTAGTGACATGAGGTTGATAGCATTACGGGAGGGGAAACCGGTAGGAGGTTAACTCCGGTCACTCGCTCTGCACTACCTTATGCCGTCTTGGATTCTCTGTGATGGAGCGTACAAGCGATAAGGGACAGTCGAGCGACGGTCTGGTCCACCGAAACGGACAAGTCTCGCAAGGCAAGTGTGCTAAGCGGGGATCCATGGTGCGGGGCGGCCGTGGAGCAAACAAGTGGGCTTATTGTGGCGATCGGTATCGGAACCGTGTAGCGAACCTTGGAGCTGGGCCAAGGAAGTTGACGGCGGGGCGCCGCCGTGCAATGAGGCAAGAGTGGCTAGCAATGCGGATTGTGGCCGATTCGGTTGTATTATCTTTGTGGGGACAACCTTGGGCGCTCCGCGCCGCGGCAGTGCATAAAGGTCATGTAGACGGCCAAGAGCAAAGTGTGGGGCAAGTTGGCTATGCGCTCGCCAAAAGGGCTTGCGACGGGGCATGAGGGTCGCGCGGGCAGATCGCAGAGCTGGAGATGCGAAGCGGTGACGGGCGAAGTGTCCCATGAGGTCGTGTAGCTTGGGAGCCTTGCCTAATTTGTGGCGCGCACTTGAGGGCTCGACGGTAATGCAGTGGACCGAGCGAACAGGCCGAAGGCACGAGGTGCCGAGCGGTATGGCCGTGGGCGTTGTGGCACGTCCAAGACTTATGTTGGTGGCAGAATGTGTTGAGGGCCCTTCGTGGTGTGCGACATTGCGAAGCCTTGTCTTGGGGCCTTGTCTTGTGCGGGCCAAGAGTCTCACGCATATACATTGATTTTATAATCAATAGTTTGATAATAAGAATGCTAATTATCATTAACTATTGATTATAAAATTATTATTATTATTATATATATATAATCTTAAAAAAAGGAAGGGTTCGAATAGCATCTACTAATATCACCGAAAACATTGTGAAAATACTTCTACGATGGTTCTTGAAGGAGCATTTTGACTTAGGTAATGAATACCTCGAGTCTAATAGCATCCTCCTAGGTGAAGGCTTGTTCAAGCCCATGAGCACTAACAATCACCCCAACCAGCCTAGAACAAGGTTACACCTTGGCTAATGTAGATTGGTGATGAAGAATCACCACCAAGTACTGCGTACTTTCGGAAGTTCAAGCCAGAGTACACCTGTTCTGTACACCACCCCACCAAGAGGTGAGGAGGGACAAAGGAAGATCAAGAAACTCTGTACCCTGACAGCTAACCTACAACAGAGCAAACACTTAAAGCGAGCCTCTCTCAAGGCCCGCAAAAGATGTTGCCTGTGGGAAGCGGTCAAGACAACACAAAGTGTTGGCTGCCAACCACTCAATTAAAAGGTTGGTCTGGTTGGATACACCATCTGATGATGCTCAAACCAATACCTGCATCAACCGGTCATAAGACCAGTACCAGCACCGATAATTGAGATGGCTACCAATGGCGAGTACACGATTCCTGTCTTCACTCTTCACACTCTACCTAAGGAACAGTTCCCAACAAACACATAGTGAAGGAAGACTAATTCCAGGGCAGAGTCCAACTCATCCCTTGGTGAAGGGGAATTGTTGGAAGGTTGAAGATGTACTTGGGAGGAAGGTCTTCATCTACAATTTATCATGACCAACCCCACCGTCATACATACTAAAACAACCTTGTAGAAGAGATACCACATGGTTCCTAAAAGAACAGGTAAGCACCAATAAGGGAATTCCTATTGTGAAAATACACTTTTGAGTTTTATTGAAAACGTTAGGAAACGGAAAGTCAAAAATCTTTCTTGGTTTCAACCCTGCTCCTGGTCTTCGAACTAGTCATTAATGGTCGGCAACATGGGTACCCTTTTTCGGTATGCGTTGCGAACACTTTCATTTTTAGCCTCTCATCTTCTCTGGAGAAGCTCAAATCGAACGGATAGAGCAGATGGTCCAACTACAGAACTTCTTCTTTTTCATTACTTCCATGGTCGTGCCTCGTGGCACGGCAGCACCCGTACTATTGAAATGGTTCGTCAGTAGAGATGTTCCCACTGGTGCCTCTTCTTCCAATGGTACTATAATTCCTATTCCTATCTCTTCATTCCCTTTTGTGGTCTATCTACATTCCAGGAAATTCATACGCTCCATGGACAGAGCAAAAAGTGGAGTGTTGGTCAAAGCAAGCCGCCCTATTCTATTACCAGACAAAATAGGGAGAAGCTCATCCGCTAGAAATGCTTTATTTCGTTTCGTTCCCCTTCTTCATTTCCTTCTTATCGAATCCATGGGGGACTTGTCATATTTAGAATCTTTCTGCGGTCTGCTCTGTTTACAATTCTTTCGTACTCTCTTCTCTTTACCACGCGATAGGTCAGCGAAGCGTGAGCGGGCGCGGAGAAGGAAAGGCCAAACACTTCGGCCTAACGGGAATGATCAAGGACGAAATGACAAGATGAGGTGCCCCGGGCACCCCCATATAGAAAGAAGGGTCGAAGGTTTTGGGCCTGTAGCTTTCCCCGTCCCCCCCTCGTCGAGTGGTCCTTGTTTTGGGGGTGTGCCACCTGAAATCGGGCTTGAAGCTCTCGCCTTACCAATGAGCCGACTGCTGATGGCTGTTGGTCACGACTACTACAAAAAAGTGAAGATGAATCTTCCTATTTCACATGGAGGAGTGTGCATCTTTATGTTGGGTGTTCTTCTGTCGTGCGACCCGGTGGCTTATGTGCGACCTGTGGCCCACGCCTCCTATTTGTTCAGGGCGGGCGGCGTGAACTCTGATTCGATCCGGGTATTCAATCCCGCCGCTGAGATGCTCAGTTGACTCCTTAACCTTGATAGGAAGATGGCTTATTCCAAAATTCGTGCATAAGGGTAAGGAACTTTGGATGAACTAATGCGAATGGGTGTCAGCCTCGCTGCTCGGAAACACCCAGTGCTGACCACACTGAGAGACAGGAAAGCGCAGGTAATGCCAGTTGGCGAAGTGGCGTTAAGCATCCAACGCGGTACGCAAAGAGAGGTCGTGATGATATCATCTACGTCCGTACCGCTCCTCGTGGAGTAGATCCCGCATCCAACCAACCCTTTTTTTTTTACCAGGGAACGGGAGAATTCCCACTACCGCAGGCAGGCCAGCCGGGCCATGAGCGCGGTGGGAACGGGCTTCCCAAAAAGCCAGCCCCGGCCCGGGTCAGCATAGAATGAGGGGGACGGCCCTAATGTTGTGTTGGCCGGGTTGCGGGCGGATAAAAGCGGACGTGGGGACTCGGGTCGGGGCACAGCCTAACTAAGAGAGCCATTCCATTTAGGGCGAGACAGAATGGGCGGGCACGAGCGGTCTGGTGTCCGAGCCGATTGGTCAGACGACGACTACTGCACTTATGAGATTAATATTAGCCGCCTATCCCGGAATGGACTGGGATGGAATAGAAAGAACGCGAAGCGCTATAGGGTCGGTTTGTTTTTTGGGGGTGGGGGAATAAGCTTGTGAAGAAGCAAGCTTATCCCCGCCCCCTTTCCTGTCCGTCCCGACCGGCAGCAGTTAGGTCTCCCCATCTCTCCTCAACTTCCCCCGGTCTTCGGCCCGAGCTGTATGAGGCAGAAACTCGTCCCACGTACGGTTCGGAGGCCGAGCCCCACCCCAGCAATAATGGTGCGGCTTAGGTCAACTAATACGAATAAGATACAGTTCACTCAACGATTGCCTTTGGGTCCCGAACTCCATATGGGGAAGGAACGTTGTTGTTTGCGAGGTCTCGATCATTTACATGGACCCACTTCTCATTCCATTTGTGGGAATTTGATGATTTATAAACCGTCCCCAACGAGCGAAAGGTTCATGTTTGAGCATGATGAATCACTTCGTGCCGACCTCTTGCCCATAAACTTTCCTGCCTCATATGAGAATGGAAAACTGGAACATTTTCTGCATCGGTGGATGAAGAATCACGAACATAAGAATTTCTGGTTTACCATGTTCCCAGAAAGAAGATACTTTTTTTCCATTCGAGAAAGGAGGAGCACGACTGAAGTGGCTATACATACAAATCCATTTACGGATCTATATGCTCCGATTGGAACTGGAAGTTCCAGAACTGGCGGATGGTATACCACCATAATGAAATTGCCTTTTATTTTTAGTATTCGGATAGGATTTCTGTTGGCTTCATCGGGAGGCTCGCGTAGTTTGTTACGTCAGCTCCAAAAGGATAAGTTGCATTGGAATCGAGAAAGTTCCGTTCCGTTCATAATTGCATCAAAGGAGTAAAAATAGTGGAAAGGCGCGTCGAGGTATAAAAGTGTCTTGTCTTCCTTACAGATCAAAGTGGCCGTGAGCCTTAGCTAACTGTATATACATACGAACCGATCCGACGGATATATAAGCCGTAGGGTTCACAAGAATAGGACCCTACAGCCCGGGTGCAAGGATTTTTGTTCCCCTCTTATTTTTATAATAAGTAAGTAGTATACCCTACCCAATTTCGTTAAATAATTAACGGAGCCCCTTTGGTCCGGCTTTGCATCTCGCAAGACCATATTAAGAGGAAGAGAGGAAAAAGATAGGGAAATAGCAATAAATAGGATAATAGCAAGAATAGGGGATGATTTCGTGGGGAAATCCCTCTCATAGTTAATTTCATTCATGCGCGAAATTCATAGATTCTTTACCGCTCACAAGCAGTGCATCAGTATCCCTCTCAGAGGAGTGCCTCCCTTCGCTCAAAGCTCCTGACTTCTCTCCTTTTCTCGTCCTTCCGCCCTGAGTGATTAGCTCTGATTTGCATGTGTTAAGCATATAGCTAGCGAGCGAACCTTCCCATAGTGTATCGGCGGAGTCAAGCTCCTTCTGTATACCATGTTCTTGGACTGATGACTCACGGCTTAGGGTGAACCAAAATGGATTGATGAATCGAAGCTCTACCCGACTCGCTGCGGGTGCCACGCTCACTGAATCACTCATCTTAGTAAGTAGATCATTGTGCTATCACTTCGTTTCTTTAAGAAGAACCTCTGCCCTTGCCCTAGGCTAGGAGCGAACCATTCATAGATCTTCTTTTCTACTTGCTTTTGAGCCAGTTCGGTGGAGATCTTTACCTAATTCACTACTCTACTAGATTGGCTTCCGACAGCTCCGAAAGATCCCGCCTTGCTTGCCTGTGATACTAACCATAGGGGCCGAGCCCAGCCTCATGTGCCGATGTAGTTTTCGACTTTCTCGAATTGCCCTCAGAAGATTGCCCATAGTTCACTTAGTTAGGTGAAACTGGAGCAAGTCGACCGTGAGAATCTTTCCTATAACTAATGATGGAGTCTCGACCGACATCGCGCTTCCTTCCTTCTAGCCCCGTTGCACCTGCCGCAACAATGAACAGTCAAAGGTAATCCTCCTTCGTGGGGAAGACTCGGCTACTCAGCCGCCTCAAAAGGTGATTCCGAGCATACCAGCGCCAAGCATTCCGTCAGAAGATATGGAGCCAGCAATGCTACCGTCAGAACCAAGAGCCAGGATCAGAAAAGCACACTGGAAATTATCCAACACATCAGGAGACAGTTAAGAATACAGATGAGCCAGCAATCACTGCCCCTTCAGTCAGGGCAGGAGGCTGGCTGGGGATAATGAAGGAGCAGCCCCGTCAGAGCCAAAATGCAGAAGACGAAGGTCACTCTCAGCCGCTTTCTCAAGCACAGGAAAGAAGGGCTTTCTCTTTCTATTCCAATTCAAGAAAGAGCCAATCTTGTTAAAGGCAAGGCGCCTACTACAAAGCAAAGTAAAAGTACAAGAAATCCCTGTTGGTTAGCCAAAGGGTCCTCAAAAAACTCCAGGGGATACCAGCTAAACTCAGTGTCTGGGACGTATTCTTATTGGGAAGAGAGCTCCGGGAAGCTCTGATAACAGCCCTCTAGGACCCTGCAGCCTATGAAGCTTTTCTTTCTGAGCTTTAAGACAAAGTCTATGAAGCCTATATGGCTACAATATCATTCACAAAGGAGGACATCGCTACGCACCTCATGCCAATCAAAATCGGCCCTTATACATGAAAGGACACTTGAATAGCCACCCGGTGCGGTTCACCGCATATTTGTTGATGCCGGCGCTGCAGTGAATCTTCTGCCCTACAAGACATCCGCACGGCTTCATCCCCATCCTGCACAACTGGAGGAAGCGCAGGGACTCAGGCTTCAATCAAAATTCTGACGCAATGGGGCTTGTTTGTCGAGTTGGAACTTGCTCTAGAGGATTTTTTTACTAATTCATTTTTAACGTCTAATTAGATCGGGTAATCATTCCAATTAAGAACATAAGCTCGTTGCTTTTTATTTTACCAGAATTGGAGCCATAGAGCTCTATCCATTTATTCACTAGACCCAACTGTATTTGTCCCCTTCCAAAAATCAAAACAATCTTTTGGAACTGACGGTAAGGATAAACTCAAAGTTCTACTTTAACTTTGACTTTCATTTCAAATTAAATAAATTAATAAAATAGAAAATCTTAAAAAATAATAAATTAATAAAATAAGAAATTGATTTTATTACGACATGCTGTTTTTTCCATTCATTACCCTTGAGGATCAGTCGTGGTCTTATAGACTATACCAATAGTCTGGACGAATTCGTTGCTTCATCCAAATGTGTAAAAGATCATAGTCGCACTTAAAAGCCGAGTACTCTACCGTTGAGTTAGCAACCCGGATAAATAGGATATGTAGATACGATCGAAATACAAAAATAAATTGAATTGCACTGCACGACCCTATCAAAACATTGAACTAGCAACACATCGAAAAGAAAGATTTTCTGATCAATTATAAACACAAAATACCAAAATGAGCAGATCAGATTAAAAATATTCCCAATCGAAATGTCAAAATTATGACCATTTTCTTATCAAATTCTTTTTGGATTTAACTTAAGAAAATACATCTTGTATGAGAGTAAATGCAGCAAGGCAAACCCATCATTTGAGTGAAGGAAACAAAAAAAACCAATATGGGGTGGGGATAAACAGCCCTATTTATCTACGATCGAATTATATTTGTTCGATACACCATTGTCAATATAAATGCAATGTTGAGAAAATAAATCAAGTAAATAAAATAAAGACTTGTGTTGGATTGGCACAACATAAACATAAATAAGAAATTGAAATGGAAAAAATTAAGGAAAAGGTAAAGAAAACCCGGTTTATTCAATCAATAAAAGTACGATAAGCAAGCTTAACCCCTTGTTTGTTGTTAAATTTAATTCCCCCACCAAAATATGAATAAAGCAAGAAAAAGGCAAATGGTGTGTAAATATAAATAATTACACAAGGATAGATACTAGTTACCCTTCCCTACTTTATTTTTATTTATATTTTTTACTTTAATTAACTCGCTTTAAAGAATTCTGCCTTCCTTAAAATATCATAAACAGTTCCTGTAGGTTGAGCACCTTTTTATAAGAAATATAGAATAGCAGGAACGTTTAAATAAGTTTGATTCTTTATCGGATCGTAAAAACCTACTTTTCGAAGATCTCTTCCTTCTCTTCGGGATCGAACATCAATTGCAACGATTCGATAGATGGCTCATTGGGATAGATGTAAATAAACAACGCCCCCCCCTAGAAACGTTTAGGAGGTTTTTTCCTCGAGAAAAATGATTCACATTTCTGTATATAATAGCAAGTGGATCCATAAAATCATGAATTTGACTATGATTTGAATTTATTTTTTCTTCTTCCTTACAGAAAAAGGAAGAAATCTCATTCATACTCATAACTCAAGTTGGGTAATTCTGACAAGAAAATCCTTAGACATTTATTGAGCCGTCTCTAAACTCTTTTGTTTGTCTCATTTCGAATCTATTTTTATTCCTCAGTCTGATCCAATTGTTGAGACAATTGAAAATAGTGTTTCCTTGTTTCGGAATCCTTTATCTTCGCTTTGTGAAATCATTGGGTTTAGACATTACCTCGGGGATCCTTATTCCTTTCAAAATGGCAGCAACATACCTTTTTTTGTTATTTCTTTCTATATAAATAGAATACGAACGATTGATTCCCTTGTGATACACTTTTCATCGAAATAGTTTTACCAATTTCGAAAAATTTTACTTTTCAAACTTGTTCTGAATTTGAACCTTTCAATTTATAATTTATATATAGTGAGGATATACAACCAAAGTTGGTCTAACTTATTTATTTTAACTAACCCTAGATTCTTTCCCTTGAAAAAATGAATCAATCCTTTCTTCTCGAGCTTCATAATGTACTATTAACTTATAACCCAACACAAATTAGGTTCCGGGCAGAACAAACTATGTCGAGCCAAGAGCATCTTCATTACTATAGAAGATGGCGGATGTAAAAATCCACAGCCGCTCACTCACTCTGTCTATACTAGCAGTAGGCTTCCATCAGTCTTAAACTTCCCTCTTCCTTGCCTAAATCTTAATGCGTCTCTGCCGTCTTTTGGACCTTACCCTCATTTTGCCCCACCATCTCAACCAGATCGTCCTCTTGCTTCCCGTAATCTTACTCTCTTATCCTACCTCTCCATCTCCCGAACTTGTCTCCCCTTTTTCCCACCAAGTTTGGCTAATTGATCGCCATCGGGGGCCGGAGTCCTATTCTATTCCCAACTATCTCGCTCAAAAAGCATGATGAATGTTGGTGCTTGGAACATTAACATTAGAGGCCTAAACTAGGTAAAAAGGCAAGCTTCAGTTAAAAACTGGGTTCATGCCAACAGTTTCTCTCTATTTAGTCTTCTTTTTACGAAAGTAAGGTCAAGAAATTATGACAAGGTAGCCATAGCAGTTGGGAAAAAGTTTGTTTTGCTAACTTATCCAACCTGCAGCATCATCCTAAAATTCGTATATGGATTGTTGGAATTCAGATGTGATCAATTTACAGGTTAGGTTATCCATACCTCTGCTCAACTCATTCACTCTTTTGTTACAAAAATAACAAGCTTCGCTTCTTTGAATTTGAAAGAGTAGTGTATGAATTTCTAAAGTAAGAGACTATCTCGGGAATGCACTTTATCATATCAGTAGAAATTTTTTTTGTGATCCATGGATTGTTTTTTTGGGCTCTGTGTTACATTGTGATGAAAAATGCGGAGGAGATCCAGATCCTGTTCACCCATCTGATTTTTAAAGATTCAGTTCTTGCAAATAGGAACGTTTCTGCTTTAAACTGGATAGAAGACTTGTAATGTAAACCAAGATTTGATCCAGCTTTTTCAATGTTAAGAAGCCTTGTTTCAACCCCACGGCACACGGTATATGATCGAACATGGTTGTGTCTTACCATTACCTAGGAGGGAGCCCCAATACCTTCAAATTCTTCAATCACTGGGCTCCACATTCCTACTTCTTTCTTTGAAGTAGTCAGAGATGAATGGGACTGCCTTGCCTTGTGGAAGGGAACTCTATGTCTTAAAGTTGAAGAAACTGAAGCAGCACTTGAAGGAAGAAAGAGGTGGAGTAAGGAAACTTTTTGAAACACACAAGTGTTACTTGGTGAAATAAACTCCACCATGCTTACTCTTACTCTTGTTCCGAAAGGCCTCTTCTTTTTCTGAATATCGAGCCATATCTGTTTTATCTAAATACCCATTACTAAAATGAAAATGAAAAATTATGACAACTTCACTTCAGCAAGTCATCCGCAAGCTGATCAGTAAATCGCAATCTGCTTTCAGAAAGTCAAGCATAGACTGATCCCAGATCCACTATTAGTCTTTTAAAATGAGCTAATGCGTAGATACCACCTCAACTCTGGGCCCCCAACGATGACAGTCAAACTTGACTTGAGAAAGGGTATTTCCTGCTGATGAAATGCACTTACTCATGGATTCAGCAGCAGTTCGAAGAGTTAACCCTCTTCTAGCAGATGCGCTCTCTATTGTCTCTTAAAATTAGTTAGACAATCTCTCTTTCTGGCTGCTATCTTGCTCGGGAAGGAGGGAAGGAACTTCCGGATTTACTGATTTAGGAGTTTTTCCCAGCTCAAGGCACCGATCTTACTTATGAAGAAAGCTAGAACTATGAGTGAAGAAAGAAGGGAAGAGAATTGCTCTCTTGCCGCTGCTAGTCTCTTGTTAGTAGTAATAGCGGTAGGTGGGAACTCCTTTGAAAGAAGAGACGATTTGGTCTCAATCAAAGAGAAAAGAGCCCATTTGAAAGTTCCTTGCCTTAGACTTCGAGTTGACAGAGAGGAATGGCAGAACTCTTGGCCTTACGAGACGAGGACTACGGTTAGCTCAGGTTAGCTCATCTGGTAGCTCGCATTCCCTTCATCTTGATATCGACTATGACATTAAAAAAGCATTGAGCGGTGAAGCTTTCACATATTCTGATGAAATACACTCTGGGAAAAGGTCCCGGTCCCATGCTGCTTGCGTCCGCTAGCTGACGACGTTTTCATGCTCCTGTTCCGCGGTTGGCCGAATAACCTTAAGGATGGTTAGCCATACCTACCTAGGGGATTGTTTCCTCGGGAGCCTTGATCTTTCCCTTTCACTCTTATCATCAGAGTTTTTTCTTTCTTGATTCTCCTACTTACTTCTCTTTCCCTAGGCTATTCTTGCTTGTCTAGTAAACTATTTTATTAAAACTTTTCTCCCCTTCACCTCTTCGCTACGCACCTAAGAACATCTTTTTTTGAATGCTAAAATAAAAACGAAAATCCCAATAGAAATAGATAGGCATACTCTTTTGTAAAAGTGAAAAATCCCTATTCTTTCATTTTTATTTGCGTCTTTGAAGAATCAATCGAGAAATTCTGTTCTTAGGATGACTTTTGAAAGGGTTTCAGGGCATAGCTCTCTCTATGTTTCCCTCACCTGCATCTTCAACTAGAAAGTGGTTGAACGTAGGAATATGAAAGTTTCTTCCTTCCCTTCCTACGATATAAGATTCCGGGAAGACGATTGTTTGAAAGAGTACCATATTCCTTGTTACTGCTCATAGGGCTTGGTGCTTCTAATTCAAATACCTCCTTCAAACTACCCAATCCGAACTCATGAGTGCCTGTAGCAGCATTTGTTGATCCCCTTCCGACTCCGACATCGATACCAGAGGGATGACATATTTGGGTAAAAAAAAGTTCTGGAACGGGTATTTGATTAAGCTCGGGAAGGTAAGCAAGCCAGTCAGTGATGGTGTGCAAGCCTTTCCTTTTCAATACTCAGATTCCTGCTATTAGTCTTATTGGATGAATGAAGCAATCGAGCGTAGTACTTGTAAGAGGGGGCAGTTTTCAGCCAGAAAAGAAGCTTTTCAGGTAGCTTACCTTTTGAGGAGGAAGCTAGATCTAGATAGGAGAGGAGTTTTATCGGTAGTCCTTGAATCATATGGCCTTTCCTTTACCTTTCATTTAAGTGAAGAGAATTCTATTCTTATCTGAGTGAATAGAGTTTTTATAAGGCCAGCGAGTCAGTAGTTTACCTGTAAGCTGTAGTTCTGGAACTTTTAGTAAGTTTTCCAGCAGTAAGGTAGTGTGTAAGGTAGGAAGTCGAGTTAACCAGCCTGTTTGATGAGTTATCAATGTTAGGATAGTTGGATTTCAGGTAGTAGCAGTCGGTACGTTAATACGTACCTCAATCTAGCTCTCTCTGGTAGCCGGGTAGAGAGCAGTAAGGAGGGAAGGGAACTTGTTACATACTTTCCATGAGAGGAGAGCTAGAGCTAAAGGTGGGTTTGAAGCTCTTTTTTCTTTCTGCAGTAGGCCTTGAAGTAGTACCTATTTGATAAGGTAGGGTAGGACTGTTTCTAGAAGGCAAGTGAGGTAATGCATCTTACAAAAATCTCTTGATCTTTGCTCTCCTACCAGCCTTTCCATTAGCGAGTCATGCTTGCAAGCCAGCAGTTTCCTTTCTCTTCGAATCAGTTTTTAGTTGATTGAGTTGCGGTTGACAGCAGTTGTTGTTGAGATGGAGATGGGACCGGGACCAGTAAACTCCCCGGAAAGGCCAGAAGCCAGGGTTGGGGTTTGATTCTATTCTTTAAGTATATCATTCACTCATCTCATCAAGGCAGGTACCCGTACGTCTTTCAAGTTCAAGTCTATTACTATTATGCCCCTGTTAGATCTTTCTCTTTCTAAGTACACTTATCCCATAGTCAAAGAAAAAAGAGAGAAAAAGTACAACTCATTTCCCTTCCAATCCAGATCATGAGAAGGTCAAAGAAGAACTTTCTATTAATAGAGTATGGTTAGAAAGCCCAGAAAGATACCAAAGAAAGGGGTAAGTTGTATCCGTGGTAGGGAATGAGTGAGTTCCAGCCCTCTAGGGCTGACCACTTTCCTTTCCTAAACATTTGCCTGACAAAATCCCGATGCAAACAAGCTCTGCCCGTTCCAATTCAAAGGTCGGCTCCATAAAGGTATACCGTATGGAGCCACCGTCGCGTCGAGTATGCATGTATGAAGCGAGCTTGCAAAGCCGCTGCGTTCATACGGCACGCCGGAGCAGTCAAGCATTCCCTACCCCGGCTATTGATTATGCCAATCACAGCCGTCTCGTCTATTCTCGATAGTATGTGGACAGAAGGACCCTTACCGGTTTTACACCATCAGCCCAAGGCATATAGGCTGGGCAAGCTTGTTTCCAGGCATTCGCGCCCCCTGGTCGCTCCATTCCCAGATAGGCATCTCACCTATCCCACGTGCGTGCATACCTGCGAATAGTTTCTGTGATCACTTATGGCAACTCTAAGAACCTCCTGAATACCCATAAGAAAGAGAAAGAGAGGAAAGAAAGTCCTTGTTTTAACATTATTAAATACTAAAAGAGGCTAAAATCACATTAGGACCGATACCGAAAGACTTATATGCCAGAGAAAGGAACATATGGGGAGATAATGATTAGAAGAAGTACGATAGGAAAACTGGGCAAAAAGACGGAAAATACGCTGCTCAATAAGGAAAATGGGTTGGTGTTCCGACCTTCGTAAAATCATTAAAAACACCCGATTGGCCGACACCCCTACAAGGGCACCTCTTTCTTTACAACTTAAGCCCAACTTTCCCCATTTTCGGGCGGTAGGGGGATCCTCTATAACTGAAACATAACTATCCGAACCAATTCGAAATGCTATTCCTCGAGGAGAAAAGTACTCGAAAGGGGTCAAACTTGACTAATCGAGATTTAAGCCTAGCGCTTTTGCTCTTATTATTGAGCTCCAACTTCTTAAGACCAGCGGAAACCGCTTGAAGATACGGATTCCGCAAGAGCCATACTTATAATTATCGATGCTACACAGATGGATACTGCTCTTAACCTTCCTTCGGTTCTTCTTATTTAAGTCGAGGGGATCAAAGGCCTCCTCCTCAGGCTTAAAAAGGTCTTGCGCCGCTTTATTCAATGGCTCCCCGCAATCACACGGGCTCGGGACCCTATGAGTACTGCAAACATGGTCAACAAAAGTATCCTTAACAACTCTAACTGCCAACTCCAGATCTGGTGAGGAAAGAGCTTCCGGCTTTAAGAGCAGGGGCTCAGAAGTAAAAAAAGACCAAAAAGAGAATCCAGTCAATAAGCAGATCAGCAGAACAAAACGAATATCCCACACGTAGGAGTACACAATAGCATCCGAAAGCTTAAATTCTTTTATACGGGAGGTTTGCCTCGTGGCATCCGCCAATCCCACCTTTCGATCTGGGGGTCGAAGCAGACGGAAAGAGTGACCCTGCCTTTCGGGTATTCGAAAAGGGAGTTGACTCCTATTTGCGGCGTAAACTTGCCAAGGACCAACAGTGCAGACGCCCTTTCTCTTCACCCTATTTAGGGTGGGAAGGTGCCCGGCTATTTGAGGCCAAGAGTGACTGCCCGAAAACTTGTAGAAATCCTTTCTCAAATTCACCCAGAGTGGAGAGCGATGACGAATGGTATGATTGAATAGCGTGGTTGTAACTGTAGTAGTGGGAGAGTGCCTAATCTCAGGAACGCCGGAGGTCAATTTATTTAAAAGTGAATACATAGTAGCGAAACTAAGGAATTCTTAGAACAAACTACAGGTAGTAAATCTACCCGTCACATTCTCACAAGTAGGAATCGAACCTACGGCCAGTCAGTTAACAGCAGACGGGCTCTACCACAGAGCTCCCGAGTGAGAGAAAAGATAGGAGCACTGAGTGGATTAAGGCATTGGTTTTTTTGGCTTGCTATAAAATATAAAATACAGGGTTCGAATCCCTGTTAAAAACAACTGGTTTTCAATTCTTCCTTCATTGGTTTTATGTTTTATTTTTCCTTCTCCAAAATTAGGATTTCGCCTTCCTTATTGAGGAAGACCAAACCACCGAAGAAATCAACTGGTGATCCCCCCGGTACTACGCACATAACCCCCCCAACCAGATCTAACTCAATCAAGAAATTGAAAAATTCGGGTACAGAAAAATCTTTCGATCCGCCCAGGAATGAAGATCTGAGAACCAAAACGTGCGTATTTAAATAAAAGTAGGAAAGCGGGTTTCAAAGGCTCTATCCAAGGAATCGAGATTGAAATTAAACAAAACTTCTGTGAAAATAGGTACCCCCCGTGGATCCCCCTTTTAGACGACAAATCCGTTCCTGTGTTGTCGAGGGTAGGCAAGTCAAGAAAGGAAGAGATCAATCGCAAAAGAAATGGATCTTTCACTACGGATTCCCATTTTGTTAAGAGACGAGAGCGAGAAAAGGTAATTTTTTAAGGAGATAAATCAATAAGCAAAAGCAGCTCTACCTTACCCCAGCCAACAACTGTCCCGCGGAAGTCCTTCTCATTCCGACATTCGCCGCTATAACTAAAAGAATGTGAATTATAGACCCCTGAATTACTCAAACTTAAATTAAGAAGACCCCCAAGAGCGATAAGCACGAGTTCGTCCTTAGGTTCCATAATAATGGATAAAGAACGATCGTACGGTAACAGAATCAAACTGCTCCAACTCGGGGTCTTCTTTATCAAATGATACCAGTTTCAGCGGCGATAGACTAGAATTTTCTGCTAACACGGCTTTTTGAATCTCCAAAACATCTGTCTCCTCGAGAGGATAGTCCTCTTTTTCACGACGCAATTCATTATATACGTTTTCAATCTCCAAAGCTAATTGACGAACGGAGCATTCATA
Source organism: Ananas comosus (assembly GCF_001540865.1). Lineage (NCBI taxonomy): Eukaryota > Viridiplantae > Streptophyta > Magnoliopsida > Poales > Bromeliaceae > Ananas > Ananas comosus. The sequence goes on from NW_017893449.1 coordinate 21,643, forward strand.
CTTCATTTACTTCCCCCCCTTCTCTCTTTATGAGCATTCCGCTCCTACTCCTACTCCTGCTACTGCTATTGCTACTGCTACGACTCCTAGTCCTAGTCCTACTGATACTGATACCTTTTCTGGCACAAGCCCTTCCAACAGTGCATTCGATGCATCAATGAATTTGCGCCCTCACCAACAGGAAAGTGCTAACAACCCGAAAGGCGACACCAGCTCTTTCTATCAAAGAGGAGCGACGGGCTAACCGGGCTCATACCTTCCCTCCCCGCTTCTTCCTTTGCTCCTTCTATGTGCGTGGATATCTTATACTATTTGTATCACTATTCCGAAAGCCCTTCTTCTTTCAAAGGCAAAAAGCCCGGCATTTCAGTCTTAGATGTCCCCCCGTCGAAGGCAAGGCAGATCTTTGGACATTCAAAGAAGAGTTTCCGCCGTTGGCATTCCCCTATTTGAGACAGAGACAGTTTCATCGGCCTGAGGTGAGGGCCAAGTGTATTCTACTTTGGAATAGCCCTTCTCAACGAATAAGACTGGTCGTAGGTTCAAAATGGAAAGAGTTTCACGGGAATTTTTTTGATCGTCGGATATCATTGAGATGGCAGATTGGTATAGGGAAAACCTATAGGTTCGCCTACTTGACTTATGAGTTGGTTCTTCGGAAATGGAAGCAATCGTCCCTACCGTCGCGTAGACGGAAACCCGCTCTGCTATCTTTCTTTCTTTAAACCTCTCTGCCTGCGGAGAAAGCATTTTCACTAGACGAATGGAATACTGGTTCTTTAGAGCCTGGGTATATAGCTGGTTATTTATAACCTTTCAAGGTTCTATTATCTGAGTTCCTCCAGATTCATGAAATGCAAGAAACCGAGTCCTCCTTGATTGAGGCCCTTTCTTTTATGAAAATATCCTTTCTTGATATTGATTTATTGTTCTTGGAGAGAGTTGAAACAAGTAAAATGAAACGAATTCTAAATGAAAGAAGAAAGAGAAGTTGCTCGATCCTAGCTCTGAATCGACTCCCACTTCTATTCGACTCACTTAGCACTAACCCACCACTTCTCATTTATGAAAAAAAAATTCTCTGATGTTCACACTTCCACCTCTTCGATAGGGAGGGGAATTTCTCACGTAAGTGAGGATGGGGACAGATAACGAGTTTGAGAGGTGGGAGCTAATTTCGTTATCTCTCCCAATTCACTTCTTCTTGTTGTCACGGTACATCGAACTCGAGCTAACCCGGGATTTTTCATCTACAATGAGTGGAACTGGAACATCCTGGTTTTTGTCTTTCTATTCGTGAGTAACCCTGGAGAGCGATGGGTAGGTAGGTTTGGAAGGAGATATGTTGGCACTGTCTAACTCGCTTGAGAGACTGTCCTGTCCCCGGCATCTAACTCGATTTGGGCGCTAAGCTTAAGCTAGAAGTTTCTAGTTCTAGTGTAACTCCCACTTGCACTAATCAATTTCATTATATTCTCATTCTAATATTTGCTCTTCTTTCCCCCCTAGAGATGTTGGACTATGAGCGGGGCAGATAACTAAATAATCAATCTTCTAGCTGTCCTCTCCCCTTCTCCGAGAGGTTAGAGTGGGTATCCTTCCATTCCAGGCTCTAAAGAACCAGTATTCCATTCCTCGACTACCTCGATGGAAGAAGTTCCTGTTTTCTGAACAAGAAGCAAGTCCGCTTTCACTCAGCGGAAGCTTGAGAGGATTTGTCTGGAATCAGTAAAGGCTTTTTGAAATACGTCAGGTCAGGAATAGGCGACAAATGCGGTTTTCTTAGCAGAGAACAGATAGGTTTTTCCGTATTCCATCTTATCTTCCTGTTTGCTGTCTTAAACCTTTCTTCTTTCACTTTTCACTTTAAGATGGACCAATCGAGGATACAACAACTGAAGACATTTCATGTTTTTTCCAAGGGCTGAGCACCAAGAAGAAAGAGAGCATCCACTCGATAAAATGAATCCTAACCAGGATGGAATAGAAGGATCTCTGATTGCAGAGCCGGAAGCCGGGAAGGAATCAGACAACGAACAATGATGCTCAAATCGTTCATTCAAGGGCTGCAACGACTCTCATTTCGAATGAGCATTATTCTCAAGAAAAGGAAACGAATAATAAGGTGTCCGATCCGGAGACTACAAGGCAAGACCTTCAACTCAATCTCCACCATGAAAGCATTACCTTAGGTATATCATTTAAACATCCTTACTTCTCCAAGTTTGTATCTTATTGGCAAACTAAACTGTTGACATTATCGTAAACTCTTCAAGGTGTACTTTTCCCTTGTTTTTAAGGATCCTATACATACATCAGTCCTCGCATTTTCATCATCTCCTGTCCTGTGATGATGAGATCATCTACATATAGACCAGTACGACTGCAACCTTCCCTATATGAACCTTCACAAATAGACTTGAATCTGTTGCTGTTAAGGCCACTTCACTTTTAGTTAGGAATTATGCTATAGAAACCGTACCTAGCCCTTGGTGCCTTTTTTTTTTTTTCACTTTCACCTGAACCCGAAACGTAGAGAGCTTTCCTTCCTTAACCAGAATTCGGTTGTCAAACCCTTTTTTCTGCTACATGTAACTTGATCGATCCAGCTCTCCATGCAGGAAGGCATTCTTCACATCCATCTGCCACAGCTTCAAAGATTTACTTTTAAAAAGTGCAACTGGACTGAATGTCTCATCATAATCCATCTCTTGCTTTGAAAAACTTCGAGTCACTCAACGAGCCTGGTCTCTGTCTCTCTCAATTGATCCATCTGGCCGTGGTTTTTTGCCTTTCAACCACCCGAAAGATACAAGAAATGTATATATATGGGTTATTCTTAGGCTTAGGTACCTACCAAGTCTCTTATCTTCAAAGCTCGAATTTCCTCCTCCCAGGCTCTAAGTTTCAAGCCGGAACTGGTTCAGTCTGGAAAGATAGGACCTGGCTATACCAGGGTTTCGTGGCAGCAGTGAACCGGTAAGTGTAAGTCTAGGTAGGGTAGAGGTTTGTATCCGTTTGCTGTTTTGGGGTACTCTTGCTTGAACCTGTGCTCTGAAGATGACCATTCAAAGAATCTCTCGTTAGGTAGAGTTCTGGTTGCATATTCTTACCTAAAGGTATTTTGACATGAAAACTAATAAACTAAGTGGCTGTCATAGACCAGGTGATATTGTGATCTACTTACTATCTTACCGCTCATGTTGGTCGTTTTTGCAATCAATCAGTAGAAGGAAGAACGGGTGTTGGTAGGGATAGACGGAGATTCTACTAGGTTGATTGGATTCCCCTTGACTGACCTCCTTTCCCTAGGATCAAAGAAGAAGAATAGCAGAAGTTATTGGGGGGAGTTAACTCTTTCTCGATGCAAGAATAGTCAGTGTCAGTCTAAGGAAGGCGGAGGCAAGGCAGCCAGGTGCCAGAAACTTCTACTTTCGCCCGTGCCTACAAAAAATAGGATATAAGGTTAGGCTTTTTCCCGTGCATCGAAGAGATTCTTATCTGATGAATGCTAGGAGAAGCCTTAGATGGGGGATTGATCATCCTGAAATTGCGGTTTCGGACATATTTCGTTTTTACCCATTTTTTCCAAAAAGTGTCCTTTTTGTTTGCAGCAGAAATTCCAGACTTGTCTCATGTAGGCTGCAGTGTGGATATCTCTGATCCGACGAATACCCTGGCTTCTAGGCTTGAAAACAGTTTCCCATTCTACTCTACCCATTGTTTTCTTTAGGTAAGCACCCGACCAAAGGAAGTCCCGGAAGAGTCTTTCCATTTTGTCAATGACTTGCAAGGGTAAAGAAAACGCCGCTGTCCAAAGCACATGGTAGCTATTTAGGACTGAGTGGATTAGAGCTACTCGACCCGCTCGCGACAAGACTTTTGATTTCCAACCAAGAATATTTTGATTCATTTTCTCAACTAGGGGGCGAAAAGTAGCTTCAGTGAATCTAGTTGGGATCAGAGGGAGCCAAAGATAAGATATCTCATTGGGAGGTTACCCTCAACCATTCCAAGATCGCTTAATATTTTATTTTCTTTCTGGCTTCGAGGGAGGCTTTCGAGAAGCTTACTTTTTCGGTCGTTTACTTCTTTCTTTGCCCTCAAAGGCATAGAATTCTCCGAATCTTCTTATACTTTTATTAATTTTATTCTTTCTTGGCGTTCTTCTCATCTGCATGGACAAACAAAAGGAAATCATCAGAAAAGAAAAGATGCGAAATGTAAATGTCATCTTTGACAAAGGGGGTGCGAATGTTCCCAGCTTCCAGTTCTCGTTCCATTATGTTTGAGAACGCTTCCATGATGATTTTTTTTTGAAGAGGTAAGGGTGACGGAGGCCTATTTTTCTCTGGAAGAAGCCCTTAGGGGTGCCATTTCAAAGAATTGATAAAAACTGGCCGGATCCAATTGTTCCAATTTGAAATTGGAAGGGAACAAAATGTTCTTGAGGGCAAACAATAATCAATTCCTGTTGAAACTATCACACGCTTTACGGATGTCCACTTTGATTCACTTCTCCCCTGGAGTGGAGATGGAAGTTATGAATCAAATCATTTGAGAGCATAATCTTTTCAGTAATGGACCTACCTTTGATAAAAGCCGATTGAACTGGGTTCATTATCAAAGGCATAATGAGTTTAATTTTGGCAAATTGGACCCTTTGGCCTTCTGTCATGCCATTCCAATCAAAGAACTGGTCCATGTCATTTAGCCAGTCAAAGAAAGCCTTGGGAGAGGTAATGTAGGGGCGACAGGATGATCTGCCAAGAACATTTCGATCTCAGCAACGGCGTTATTCAGCCGATCAAAGCTTCGTATGTCTGTGCCCAATATCTTTTCTTTTACTGAAGACCGGAGGTTATTCTTGCACATCCTCACGGCCTCTTCATGACTTGGTGGTTCCCACATTTCATGCTGAGGTCCCTCCACCTTTTGATAAAATCGAGGGCTGACTCATCTCCTCGTTGTTTAGTGTCAAAGAGCTCAGCCAGAGAGACTCTCCTTTCTGCTATATGGAACCTGTCTTCACATTTTCTCTGCATGTCTCTCTAGTCGGCTATAGAACCAGGCTTCAACTTGGCGTACCACTCGAAAGCAGTACCACCCAAGGAGGATGCAAAGAACTTCAAAAAATATGACTCATCTGCCGCTAAGTCACCCATCACTGTGATGTAGTAAGCAAGGTGTTCTTGGGGACCCATCAAACTTTTTTAGTTTAGGGGCTTTTGGGTGATCAGGAGGTAGCCTTTTGAGGGCGTGATGAGAAGGGTATGGTACCCTATATTGATCAAACAGGGGTGTGTATTCTTCCCCTCTTTCAGCCCATTTGGCTTCAATCAACTGCTCGAGCATGGTTTTCTGAGCGGCCAGGGCGATCCGCTACAGTTGTGGCACCCTACCCGCCTGTGTGTTGGCCGGCACTGGGTCCTGCCGGTGGGTTGACACTGGCTCTTTCTGTTGTCAGCGGCTCTTTTTGGGGCCGAGGGGCACCAGTTTGGGTAGGAGACTGGGCCTCTTTTGTCCTTCTTAGTTCGGCTGCCATTTCTGCCATCATTTTCTGCATGGCAACCATTTCTTCTTGATGTCGTCTTAGAATTTCGGCGATATCTGGCTCTTGCTGCCTGGGTGTGTTTTATACCTGTAGACAATGTTCTTCTCCATAAGAGAATGCAAACCCCTGCTTAGCACCTCCTCTGCAATAATAAAAAGGGAAGGGGCAAGTGGATCACCCTGCCTCAAGCCCCTTTCAGATCTGAAGTCACCTCCAATTGTCCCATTTAACATTATGGAGAACCAACAGTTTGTGAACATTTTCTGTACTAATTTTATACAATGTTCAGAAAACCCGAATCTCCTCAAAACTGCAAAAAGAAAAGGCCATTCCAGCCTATCATAGGCTTTGGCCATGTCAAGCTTGATAACCAGATTGCCACCTCTGGATGGTCGGTTCAAATCATGAAACATTTCCTGGGCTAAGCCAATATTTTTAAATATGCTTCTTCCTTTCACAAAAGCCCCTTGATTGGGAGAAATAATCATAGGTAATATAGTAGCAGGTCATAAAAGATGCGAGCAATGATCTTGTAAATAAAATGACACAAACTTCAAGGCCGGAAATCTGACATAGTGCTTGGCTGCTCCATTTTTGGGATCATAACCAGAAAATAAGATGTATAAGATTTTGGAAGATTACCTCCCTGAAATAATTCCAAAACAGCTGCTATAACATCATCCTTCACGATTGACCAGCAATGAGTAAAAAACAACCCGGGGAAGCCGTCTGGTCCTGGAGCACTGTCTCCAGACATAGTAAAAATTGTGGACGCGTCAGGAATTCTCAATAAATTGAGATTTTCCTCATCAGATAATAAAGGTGGAATGATGGAAAGAATATCCTCATAATGCCTAGTGCCTTGAGAAGTCAAAAAAGTTTGGTAATATGCAATAGCACCGTTCATTATGTCTGAAAAAGTAGTGAAAGTATTACCAGAATCATCTGATATAGAGGTAATAGATAATTTCTTCTTACTATATTGCACCATAGCATGAAAGAATTTTGTATTATGATCACCTTCCTGCAGCCATTTGATTCTTGATTTCTTCCTCCAGTATATTTCTTCTTGTAGAAGAAGCTCCCCCAATCAGTTCCTTGCCTCATCAAGAAAGGACAAATTAGTACTAGACGGATTTTCTTCATATTGCTTTTTGACATCCAGAACCTTTTGTTCCGCAATGGAAATGTTAGAGAAAAAATTTCCAAAAACTTCATAGATTGTTTACAAACAATTTTTTTCCAGCCATAAAAATCAAGATTTTGCTGTAGACTTCTCAATCCCAGAAGAGAAGCAAACCAAACAGCCCTTGCAAAGTCACAACAATAAAACAGATGTAGAGCTGTCTCTTTAGTTCTATGTCGCAGGGGACACAGAGAGTCAACATAGGACATTACTTGATTGACTTTGGAAAGAAGGGGAAGATAATCTGAAACTAAATGCCATAAGAAAACTTTAGCCCTTGGGGGGATATTACTTAGGCTCAAAATCAATCCACAATCTATCCTTCGGTTATATGAAGAAGATAACTCCATTTGCTGTTGTTGCTTTAATAATATATATTTATATGCAGAAGCTGTTGAAAACCTCCCCGTATTTGTGTAAAAGACAAGCAATTGAGGCGAATAACGCTCTCAGACGAGCTAGGACACGAGTGGAGGCTATCAATGTTATTTCCGACTAGTTGATGCATCTCCACAATCAAAAGAAGTTCTTTATTAGACAGCATGTTTTGATTCCGACAATTGAAAACAATTAAGTCTAATCTAATACAAAAAAAAAACAAAGAAGATGAGTAGAAAAACTTCTAAGATACCGGAATCAATGGTATCTAAGAAGTTCTACCTACTATGGGATTTGAACCAATGACTCCCGCCGTATGAAAGCAATACTCTAACCACTGAGTTAAGTAGGTCTTTTATCACTACAAAGACAAAAAGAGACTCATCACTTCGGGGATTATATATGGAATATTACCTCTAAGCAATACCAATCCTTAACTTAATTAAGAGGAAACGGGCAAAGAACTATTATGTAGATCATGCAATATCCATCTTGACAAGAAATTTTATATATGTTAATATGTCTATGACAAGGGCTATAGCTCAGTTAGGTAGAGCACCTCGTTTACACGTGCGCCAATGCTTTTCAAGGGAGCTTATTATGTAATCAAATAATCTTATTGATAAATCGATGTCTTACTCCATGGATTCGAGGGAAGAAGAGAACAATAGAGGAAGGGGTACGACGATCAGTATTCGGGATCGAAAGCATGGGAAAGATTCCATTGTGACAATTATCTCAACGTGGAGAAGAGAGTTCATCAGGCGCTTTCGCAGTCTTCCTTCTCCGTCTGTCTCTACAGGCAGAAGTCTTCTAGTTAGTTGCTTGATTCTGTAGCATCCAACCGTATGACTGGTAATAGTTCTTGCTTATCTTCTCTGAATAATCTTTCACAACCTTTATTCGTTAATACTGCCAATTCTGCAAGATTGCTTGTGTCCAAGAAAAGAAGACTGTTGGGGTAACTCATCCGAAGCATGGCCAAAAGCTTCTAGTTCGGCTAATCATTCTCTTTACTTTAAAAACAGACCACCTCTAACACTGCGTGCCTTCAGTTAGGAAAGATTAGTGTAGGAAAGGATATCCTGCCTGTTATCTGATCTTTTCCATGTACCCTCCTTGACTGTGAATCTTCTTTCTCTTGGGCAGTTAGTGGACCAAAATGTTGATATTCGACCTCCTTCGGAGCCTGTAAATATCTATTTGACTTTTCCCGGTCTTTTGTCCTGTAACAGCAGTCGCATCTGGAATATCGAATCTAGCTCTTAGCTGGTCTGGTCCACTTCTGTCTGATGACAATCGGGAATACCTTGCTAGCGAAGTAAGCAATCAAAGGGATGCCATTAGTTTAATTAAAAGGCACACTTCTACTCCTTCGGAGCCTGTTACCGACGGCTGTTTAGGAAACTGGAATTCCTTTAGTAAGATAGCTCATGAGTGAAGCTTTCAAACCAGTTCCTTATTTCAGGAGTTTAGGAGTGCATATGAGTTTATGAGTGCATGAGTCAAGGTGCGCTTCTCTTCCAATCGAATATATTCTATTAATAAAGCAAAGCCAAGAGGAGAAGTATACCAGTCCGGCGCAATCAGTTATCAACCAAACCATTTCTTTTGTTTTGCAACTGGATAGTCTCCCGAAACTGGTCAACTGGTAAATCCGGAACATTCCTTTATTGACAAAATTCCCCTGTAAAGACCGTAGCAAAGGCTCGCATCTGGCGTTCCCCACTGGCGGATTAAAAAAATCCTCTCTCATTAGTCAAAAACTTGAGTTAGGGGCTGCGATAAGCCAATCGTAGATAGATACGGATCAACCCCTTCTTCTTGCGCCAAAGATCTTACCATTTCCGAAGGAACTCGAGTTACATCTCTTTTCCAGTTCCATTCAAGAGTTCTTATGTGTTTCCACGCTCCCGATCCCAAGTTGACATGATTGCCACAAGTAACCGTGATTAGTCTTTCAACCGTTGATTTTTTCAAATGCTCAAGGTGGAAGCCTTTGATTAGTAGGGGAGTAGGCGCCTTACCAAGCGCACGTCCGGATTCGAGGTTTTCACAACCAAGCAAGCCACTTCTCCAAGGCCTTTCCGAATGAGAATCACTATCCACGGAACACCACCTTCTATATCAATCATAGCAATCACCAAGTAAAAACTGGAAAATCAGCCAGATTCAGAGCGCGAATACAGATAGGAGCTTAGCGCCCTATTATATAACCGGTAACATCACGCTACCAAGATGAAGGCCTAAACGGAACCAATACGAGCAAGCAGACCAGCGACTAGAGGAGACGACCAGATGCCCGTCCTAACTGTCAGACAGCCCTGTGAGAACCCAGCTTGACTGCACCAAACTGAAACGCGAGGCGACGATCCGGGGAACCATGACCGGCACAGGATCTTTGCAACCGCAGGGAGACGCTTTTGTCACTCGCTAGGAGCGCTGTACGGGAAGCTTTTTATAGCAGGCGGGTCATAAGTCCAGCTGGTGAAGGCAGGGGAACCAGACAAGCGGGTGAACATTCAGGCAAGAAGAGGGCTTTGAATGTAGGGGCTTCTAAGTGTAAAGAGGCTACACGAAGGGCCAAAGCTTCAGTAATACCGGGAAAGCGGAAAGCATGGATAGGGCAAGGGGCTATGGACGACGTGACGCACCCGTTAGCACCGGATGAATGACGCAAACTTGAGCGCCTGAAGTCACGAGAGAAGGACGCGAGTTCCTTCAGGGCAATGGGCATAGCAGAAAATTAGGTCATGCGCGAATGCAGAAACGGGACAAGGAGAAGCTTGACGCTAGTCCACTAAAAACTTAACCCATCAAGCGAACGAGTCGCTAAGGCTTCCACAGAACGAAGCTTATAGAAAAAGGAAAGACGATTATATCCAATCAAAACCTCGCCAAGTCTCTAATCAGGGGCTCCATCACGTTAGCCAATACGAGGAGTGGCTGTTCTTTATAGTATATTACAGCTAATGCACTCCACGATTCCGAATACACCAACTGCGCTCAACTTGCACGCTGAACTCGCTTTTGTGGAGTCCTAACGCACTCCTCGATTCCCGATACACCTGTAAGCTCGCCTCAATCTTAGACTTTGCCTTTATATGCTTTAGAATTCGCTTTGCTCCTTTCCCGTGCAATTTTAAGTATTCTCCTTCGGAATAGGCACTCGCCTTGCTAGCCCGAAACCTAGCCTTCCAGCCAGCCCGCAGAGGGTAAAGTAGGGCAGGAGAATGAAAAAAATCTCTTATTGAGAAAGGTGTCTCACTCGCAAGAATGCTCTTTTTTAATATAAATGCATATATAGGAACTAGGAACCGACTGGGACAACACCAAGGAAGGAACCCAACATTAAAGAGGACAGCTTTTACCAACTCATTAAAGATGGTTCATCTTTACTTGTTGAAAACGCCATTGGTATCAACGTACAACAGATAGTCCACAAGTAGCTCAAATCGGGTCATCATTCTAAGAAGAAAGAACCAAAGCCTTGTTTTTTTAGTAAAAGTAGCTAGGCTTTCTGTCTTTGGTTAGAAAAAAAAAAGTTTCTTATCCCCGTCGTTCCGGTGCTTCAAATCGGGTAGAGCCCGATTCGTTGCTTGGCAAGGCAAGCTCACACTCCCGGAAATCTGATCAGTCGATCGAACGAACACGGGACGACCGCTGTTCAATTCGCGTTCGGTCTGGTTTAGCTTTTCTACACAGGAGAAAAGCTAAGGTTATCCTTTAAACTCACGGGG